>NW_027307789.1:230000-530000 GCF_047496885.1 Scyliorhinus torazame
CAATCAGTCAGTCAATCAGTCCTGGGAATGGTTGACGTCACAGGGACCACTGTAAATAAAGTCATACTGCGCAGGGACTACTGTAAATAATGATATGCTTTCGAGGGACCACTGTAAATAATGATATGCTTTCCAGGGACCACTGTAAATAATGATATTCCAACCTGGGACCGTTGTAAATAATGACATACTCCACACGGAACAATGTAAATAATGATATACTGTCCAGGTACCCTTGTAAAGAATGACATACTCCACACGGAACAATGTAAATAATGATATACTACCCAGCGACCGTTGTAAATATTGATGTACTACCCAGGGAGCACTGTCAATAATGGTATACTACATAGGGACCACTGTAAATAATGATATACTGTCAGGGACCACGCTAAATTATGATATATTGCCCAGGGACCACTGTAAATAATGATATACTGCCCAGGGACAATATAAATAATGATATACTGCCCAGGGATGACTGTAAATTATGATATACTGTCAAGGGGCCACTGCAAATATTGAAATAGTACCCATGGACCACAATAAAGAATGATGTACTGCACATGGACTGCTGAAAATAATGATATACTGCCCAGGGACCACTGTAAATAATGATATATGCCCAGGGACCATTGTAAATAATGATATACTGCCCAGGGACCACTGTAAATAATGATATACTATCTAGGGACCGCGGTAACTAATGACATTCCACTCAGGGTCAGTTATAAATTAAGATAGACTACCCAGTGACCACAGTAACTAATGATAAACTACCCAGGGACCACAGTAACTAATGATAAACTACCCAGGGACCACAGTAACTAATGACATTTCACACTGGGACCGTTGTAATCAATGCTGAACTACACAGGGACCACTGTAAATAATGATAGACTACCCAAGGGACCACAGTATCTAATGATATACAACACAGGGACCGCTGTAAATAATGAAGTTCAACACGGGGACCGTTGTAAATAATTATGTATGAGACAAGGATCACTGTAAATAATGAGATACTGCCCAGTGATCACTGTAAATAATGATATACTACCCAGGCACCACCGTAAATCATGTAATTCCACCCTGGGACCGTTGTACATAATGATGTAGTACACAGGGACCACTGTAAATAACGATGTCCAGCCCAGGGACCACTGCAAGTAATGATATAGTACCCAGTGTCCACTGTAAATAATCTTATACTACGCAGGGCACACTGTAAAAAAATTAAATACTCTCCAGGGACAACTGTAAATAATTATATACTACGCAGGGGCCACTGTAAATAATAATATTCTACCCAGGGACAATTGTAAATAATGAAATACTATCCAGGGACCACAGCAAATAATGAAATTACCCCCCCCCCCCCCGGGACCGCTGTAAATAATGCTGAACTGCACAGGGACCACTGTAAATAATGATAGACTACCCAAGGGACCACTGTAAAGCATGATACACTACATAGGGACCAATGTACATAATGATATACAACACAGACAACACTGTAAATAATATTATAGTGCCCTGGGACCACTGTAAGTAATGATGTACTGCCCAGAGACCACTGCAAATTGTGATATACTGTCAAGGGATCACTGGAAATATTGAAATCGTACCCTTGGTCCGTAATAAAGAATGATGTACTACACATGGACCACTGAAAATAATGACATACTGCCCACGGTCCACTGCAAATAATGATGTACTACACATGGATCACTGTAAATAATTATCTCCTACGCAGGGACCACTGCAAATAATGATATACCACACAGAAAATACTTTAAATAATGATGTGCTATCTTGGGGCCGCGGTAAATAATGAAATTCCACTCAGGGTCAGTTATAAATAAAGATGGACTACCCAGGGACCACAGTAAATAATGACATTTCACATTGGGACCGCTGTAAATAATGCTGAACTACACAGGGACCACTGTAAATAATGCTAGAGTACCCAAGCGACCACAGTAAATAATGACATTTCACACTGGGACCGCTGTAAATAATGCTGAACTACACAGGGACCACTGTAAATAATGATAGACTACCCAAGCGACCACAGTAAATAATGACATTTCACACTGGGACTACATAATGGTATACTTTCCAGGGACCACAGCAAGTAATGAGAATCCACTCTGGACCCGTTGTAAGTAATGATACACTACGCAGGGATAACTGTAAATACAGATATTCTGCACAGGGACCGCTGTTAAAAAATGATATACTACACAGAAACCACTGTAAACAATGAAATACCATCCAGTGACCACTGGAGATATTGATATAGGACACAGGGACCACTGTAAATAATGACAATACTACCCAGGGAAGACGGTAAATAATGATATACAACCCAGGGACCTCAGTAAATAATGAATGTCCACCCTGGGACGGTTGTAAATCATGATGTACCACACAGGGACCACTGCAAATAATAAGGTACTACCCAGAGATCATTTTAAACAGTGATACTATCCAGGGACCACAGCAAATATTGAAATTGTACCCTGGGACCATTCTAAATAATGATGTACTACACAGGGACCACTGTAATTAATGACATACTGCCCAGGGACCACTGCAAATAATGATAAACTACCCAGGAACCATTGTAAATAATGACATACAATCCAGAGACCACTGAAAATAATGAAATTACACCTTGGGACTGTTGTAAATAATGACACACTACCCAGGGACCATTGTAAACAATGATATACTTCAAAGGGACCACTGTAAATAATGATCTACTACAAAGGGACAACTGTAAATAATGATATACTATCTAGAGGCCACTGTAAATGATGAAATTCCACTCTAGGATTGTTGTAAATAATGACGTAGTACACAGGGACCACTGTAATTAATGACATACTGCAAAGGGACCACTGGAAATAATGACATACTATCCAAGGACCTCTGTAAATAATTATATATTACCAAGGGACCACTGAAAATAATGACATTCCACACTGGGACCGTTGGAAAGAATGAGGTACTACACAGGGACCACTGTAAAAGACACACTGTAAAATACATACTGTAAAAGACTTACTGCCCAGGCACCACTGTAAAAAACACACTGTGAAAGACATACTGTAAAAGACATACTGCCCAGGGACCACTGTAAATAATATTATATTACCTAGCGACCAGTGTAAATAATGATATACCACCCAGGGACCGTTATAAATAATGACGTACTACACTGGGACCACTGCACATAATGATATACTGCACAGAGATCACGGTGAATACTGATACACTAAACAGGTACCGCAGTAAATAATGATCTACCATCAAGGATCATGGTAAATAATGATATTCTGCCCAGGGATCACTGTAAGTGATTATATACTAGACAAGGACCCAATTAAATAATGATATACTATCTATGGCCACAGTAAATAATGTTATACTATCCAGGGACCTCTGTAAACAATGAAATCCCACCCTAGGATAGTTGGAAATGATGATGTACTGCACAGGAATCACTGTAAATTATGATACACAAACCACGGACCATATTAAATAATAATCTACCACCAAGGAACACGGTAAATAATGTCATTCTGCCAGGGATCACTGTAAATAATTACATACTACACAGGGACCAAGATAAATACTGATAAAATACCCAGTGACGATTGTAAATAAAGAAATTCCACCCTGGGACCGGTGTAAATAATGATATACCACCCAGGGTCCACTGTAAATATTGATATAATATCCAGGCACAACTGTAAATAATGATGTTTCACCCTGGGACCGGAGTAAATAATGATGCACTACACAGAAACCACTGTAAATAATGACATACTGCCCAGAGACCACTGTAAGTACTGACATACTACCCAGGGACCACTGTAAATAATGAAATTGCACCCTGGGACCGTTGTAAATAATGATATACTGCCCAGGGACCACAGCAAATAATGATGTCCTACACAGGGACATCTGTAAGTAATGACGTACATACCAGTATCCACTGTCAATAATGATATGCTACCCAGGGACCACAGTAAATAATGATATACTACCCAGTAACAACTGTAAACTCTGATATACTACCCAGGGACCACTGTAAATAGTGATATGCTACCCAGAAACCACTGTAAACAATGATATTCTAGCCAGCGAACACAGTAAATAATGATATACTACCCAGGGACCACTGTAAACAATAAAATACGCCCCATGGACCACAGTAAATGATGATGTACTATGAAGGGAACACAGTAAATAATGATGTACTGCCCTTGGACCAGTGTCAATAATGTTATACAACACAAGTAGAACTGTGAATAATGAAATTCCACCCTGGGACCGTTGTAAATAATGATGTACAACACAGGGACCACTGTTACTAATGACAAATTATCCAGGGACCACTTTGACTAATGATATGCTGCCCAGGGACATTGTAAATTATGATATTCCACGCAGTGATCACTGTCAATAATAATATACTACCCAGGGACCACGTTAATAATGATATACTACACTGTGACCTCTGGAAATAATGATATACTACCAAGTGACCTCCTGAAATAATGATTTCCAAATCAGGAACCACTGTAAATAATGATATACTACCCAGGGACCACTGTAAATAATGATACACTACCCAGGGATCACTGTAACTAATGAGATACTGCCCAGGGACCACTGTAAATAATGAAATACTACCCAGGAACCACTGTAAATAATGATATACAACCCAGGGACCACTGTAAATAATGATTTACTGCCAAGGATCCACTGTAAATAATGATATACTACCCCGGGACCACTGTAAATAATGATATTCTACCAGGGGCAACCGAAAACAATGATATACTACACAGTGACCTCTGGAAATAATGATAAACTAGGCAGGAACCACTGTAATTAATGATATACTACCCAGGGACCACTGCAAATAATGATATTTTACCCGGGGACCACTGTTAAAAATGATATACTACCCAGGTTCCACTGTAAATAATGATATACTACCTAGGGGCCACTAGAAATAGTGATATACTTCCCAGGGACCACTGTATATAATGATATACTACCCAGGGTCCACTGTAAATAATGGTATACTACCTAGGGACCACTGTACATAATGATATACTACCTAGGGACCACTGTATATAATGATATACTACCCAGGGACCACTGTAAATAATGATATACTACCTAGGGGCCACTGTAAATAATGATATACAACACAGGGACCACATTAAATAATGACATTTCACACTGGGACCGTTGTAAACAATGCTGAATTACACAGGGACCTCTGTAAATAATGCTAGAGTACCCAAGGGACCACAGGGACCGCTGTAAATAATGAAGTTCAACACGGGGACCGTTGTAAATAATTATGTATGAGACAAGGATCACTGTAAATTATGAGATACTGCCCAGTGACCACTGTAAATAATGAGATACTGCCCAGTGATCACTGTAAATAATGATATACTACCCAGGCACCACCGTAAATCATGTAATTCCACCCTGGGACCGTTATACAGAATGATGTAGTACACAGGGACCACTGTAAATAACGATGTACAGCCCAGGGACCACTGCAAGTAATGATATAGTACCCAGTGTCCACTGTAAATAATCTTATACTACGCAGGGCACACTGTAAAAAAATTAAATACTCTCCAGGGACAACTGTAAATAATTATATACTACGCAGGGGCCACTGTAAATAATAATATTCTACCCAGGGACAATTGTAAATAATGAAATACTATCCAGGGACCACAGCAAATAATGAAATTACCCCCCCCCCCCCCCCGGGACCGCTGTAAATAATGCTGAACTGCACAGGGACCACTGTAAATAATGATAGACTACCCAAGGGACCACTGTAAAGCATGATACACTACATAGGGACCACTGTACATAATGATATACAACACAGACACCACTGTAAATAATATTATAGTGCCCTGGGAGCACTGTAAGTAATGATGTACTGCCCAGAGACCACTGTAAATTGTGATATACTGTCAAGGGATCACTGCAAATATTGAAATCGTACCCTTGGTCCGTAATAAAGAATGATGTACTACACATGGACCACTGAAAATAATGACATACTGCCCACGGTCCACTGCAAATAATGATGTACTACACATGGATCACTGTAAATAATTATCTCCTACGCAGGGACCACTGCAAATAATGATATACCACACAGAAAATACTTTAAATAATGATGTGCTATCTTGGGGCCGCGGTAAATAATGAAATTCCACTCAGGGTCAGTTATAAATAAAGATGGACTACCCAGGGACCACAGTAAATAATGACATTTCACATTGGGACCGCTGTAAATAATGCTGAACTACACAGGGACCACTGTAAATAATGCTAGAGTACCCAAGCGACCACAGTAAATAATGACATTTCACACTGGGACCGCTGTAAATAATGCTGAACTACACAGGGACCACTGTAAATAATGATAGACTACCCAAGCGACCACAGTAAATAATGACATTTCACACTGGGACTACATAATGGTATACTTTCCAGGGACCACAGCAAGTAATGAGAATCCACTCTGGACCCGTTGTAAGTAATGATACACTACGCAGGGATAACTGTAAATACAGATATTCTGCACAGGGACCGCTGTTAAAAAATGATATACTACACAGAAACCACTGTAAACAATGAAATACCATCCAGTGACCACTGGAGATATTGATATAGGACACAGGGACCACTGTAAATAATGACAATACTACCCAGGGAAGACGGTAAATAATGATATACAACCCAGGGACCTCAGTAAATAATGAATGTCCACCCTGGGACGGTTGTAAATCATGATGTACCACACAGGGACCACTGCAAATAATAAGGTACTACCCAGAGATCATTTTAAACAGTGATACTATCCAGGGACCACAGCAAATATTGAAATTGTACCCTGGGACCATTCTAAATAATGATGTACTACACAGGGACCACTGTAATTAATGACATACTGCCCAGGGACCACTGCAAATAATGATAAACTACCCAGGAACCATTGTAAATAATGACATACAATCCAGAGACCACTGAAAATAATGAAATTACACCTTGGGACTGTTGTAAATAATGACACACTACCCAGGGACCATTGTAAACAATGATATACTTCAAAGGGACCACTGTAAATAATGATCTACTACAAAGGGACAACTGTAAATAATGATATACTATCTAGAGGCCACTGTAAATGATGAAATTCCACTCTAGAATTGTTGTAAATAATGACGTAGTACACAGGGACCACTGTAATTAATGACATACTGCAAAGGGACCACTGGAAATAATGACATACTATCCAAGGACCTCTGTAAATAATTATATATTACCAAGGGACCACTGAAAATAATGACATTCCACACTGGGACCGTTGGAAAGAATGAGGTACTACACAGGGACCACTGTAAAAGACACACTGTAAAATACATACTGTAAAAGACTTACTGCCCAGGCACCACTGTAAAAAACACACTGTGAAAGACATACTGTAAAAGACATACTGCCCAGGGACCACTGTAAATAATATTATATTACCTAGCGACCAGTGTAAATAATGATATACCACCCAGGGACCGTTATAAATAATGACGTACTACACTGGGACCACTGCACATAATGATATACTGCACAGAGATCACGGTGAATACTGATACACTAAACAGGTACCGCAGTAAATAATGATCTACCATCAAGGATCATGGTAAATAATGATATTCTGCCCAGGGATCACTGTAAGTGATTATATACTAGACAAGGACCCAATTAAATAATGATATACTATCTATGGCCACAGTAAATAATGATATACTATCCAGGGACCTCTGTAAACAATGAAATTCCACCCTAGGATAGTTGGAAATGATGATGTACTACACAGGAATCATTGTAAATTATGATACACAAACCACGGACCATATTAAATAATAATCTACCACCAAGGAACACGGTAAATAATGTCTTTCTGCCAGGGATCACTGTAAATAATTACATACTACACAGGGACCAAGATAAATAATGATAAAATACCCAGGGACGATTGTAAATAAAGAAATTCCACCCTGGGACCGGTGTAAATAATGATATACCACCCAGGGTCCACTGTAAATATTGATATAATATCAAGGCACAACTGTAAATAATGATGTTTCACCCTGGGACCGGAGTAAATAATGATGCACTACACAGAAACCACTGTAAATAATGACATACTGCCCAGAGACCACTGTAAGTACTGATATACTACCCAGGGACCACTGTAAATAATGAAATTGCACCCTGGGACCGTTGTAAATAATGATATACTGCCCAGGGCCACAGCCAATAATGATGTCCTACACAGGGACATCTGTAAGTAATGACGTACATACCAGTATCAACTGTCAATAATGATATGCTACCCAGGGACCACAGCAAATAATGATATACTACCCAGGAACAACTGTAAACTCTGATATACTACCCAGGGACCACTGTAAATAGTGATATACTACACAGAAACCACTGCAAATAATGATATTCTAGCCAGCGACCACAGTAAATAATGATATACTACCCAGGGACCACTGTAAACAATAAAATACGCCCCATGGACCACAGTAAATGATGATGTACTATGAAGGGAACACAGTAAATAATGATGTACTGCCCTTGGACCAGTGTCAATAATGTTATACAACACAAGTAGAACTGTGAATAATGAAATTCCACCCTGGGACCGTTGTAAATAATGATGTACAACACAGGGACCACTGTTACTAATGACAAATTATCCAGGGACCACTTTGACTAATGATATGCTGCCCAGGGACATTGTAAATTATGATATTCCACGCAGTGATCACTGTCAATAATAATATACTACCCAGGGACCACGTTAATAATGATATACTACACTGTGACCTCTGGAAATAATGATATACTACCAAGTGACCTCCTGAAATAATGATTTCCAAATCAGGAACGACTGTAAATAATGATATACTACCCAGGGACCACTGTAAATAATGATACACTACCCAGGGATCACTGTAACTAATGAGATAATGCCCAGGGACCACTGTAAATAATGATATACTACCCCGGGACCACTGTAAATAATGATATTCTACCAGGGGCAACCGAAAACAATGATATACTACACAGTGACCTCTGGAAATAATGATAAACTAGGCAGGAACCACTGTAATTAATGATATACTACCCAGGGACCACTGCAAATAATGATATACTACCTAGGGGCCACTGTAAATAATGATATACAACCCAGGGACCACAGTAAATAATGACATTTCACACTGGGACCGTTGTAAACAATGCTGAACTACACAGGGACCACTGTAAATAATGCTGGAGTACCCAAGGGACCACAGTATCGAATGATATACAACACAGGGACCGCTGTAAATAATGAAGTTCAACACGGGGACCGTTGTAAATAATTATGTATGAGACAAGGATCACTGTAAATTATGAGATACTGCCCAGTGACCACTGTAAATAATGAGATACTGCCCAGTGATCACTGTAAATAATGATATACTACCCAGGCACCACCGTAAATCATGTAATTCCACCCTGGGACCGTTATACAGAATGATGTACCACACATGGACCACTGTAAATAACGATGTACAGCCCAGGGACCACTGCAAGTAATGATATAGTACCCAGTGTCCACTGTAAATAATCTTATACTACGCAGGGCACACTGTAAAAAAATTAAATACTCTCCAGGGACAACTGTAAATAATTATATACTACGCAGGGGCCACTGTAAATAATAATATTCTACCCAGGGACAATTGTAAATAATGAAATACTATCCAGGGACCACAGCAAATAATGAAATTCCCCCCAGGGACCGCTGTAAATAATGCTGAACAACACAGGGACCACTGCAAATAATGATAGACTACCCAAGGGACCACTGTAAAGCATGATACACTACATAGGGACCAATGTACATAATGATATACAACACAGACACCACTGTAAATAATATTATAGTGCCTTGGGACCACTGTAAATAATGATATACAACCCAGGGACCACAGTAAATAATGACATTTCACACTGGGACCGCTGTAAATAATGCTGAACTACACAGGGACCACTGTAAATAATGATAGACTACCAAAGGGACCACAGTAAATAATGACATTTCACACTGGGAGCGTTGTAAATGATGATGTACCACAGAGGGACACTCGAAATAATGACATACAAAAAGAAACACTGTAAATAATGATGTACCACACAGGGACCACTGTAAATAATTATATACTACACAGGGACCACTGTGAATACTAATGTACTATCCAGGGACAACTCTAAACAATGATAATCCTCACTAGGTCCGTTGTAACCAATAATGTACTACACAGAGATCACTGTACATAATGCAATACTGCCAAGGGACCGCTGCAAATACTGATATGCTACCCAGAGACCACAGTAAAAAATGATATACGAGCCAGACACCACTGTAAATAATGATATATTACACAGCAACCACTGTAAATAATGGTATACCTTCCAGGGACCACAGCAAATAATGAGGATCCACCCTGGGACCGTTCTAAGTAATGATACACTACGCAGGGATAACTGTAAATACAGATCTTCTGCACAGGGACCGCTGTAAAAAATGATATACTACACAGAAACCACTGTAAACAATGAAATACCATCCAGTGACCACCGGAAATATTGATATAGGACACAGGGACCACTGTAAACAATGACAATACTACCCAGGGAAGACGGTAAATAATGAGATACTACCCAGGGACTTCAGTAAATAATGAAAGTCTACCCTGGGACGGTTGTAAATCATGATGTACCACACAGGGACCACTGCAAATAATAAGGTGCTACCCAGGGATCATTGTAAATAATGAAATACTATCCAGGGACCACAGCAAATAATAAAATTTTCCCCCAGGGACTGCTGTAAATAATGCTGAACTGCATAGGGACCACTGTAAATAATGATAGACTACCCAAGGGACCACAGTAAATAATGATATGCAACACAGACACCACTGTAAATAATATTATACTGCCCTGGGACCACTGTAAATAATGATACACTACTCAGGGACCTCTGTAAATAATGACATACTGCCCCGGGGCCAATGTAAGTAATGATGTACTGCCCAGAGACCACTGTAAATTGTGATACTGTCTCTGTCTGTGTCTCTGTCTGTGTCTCTGTCTGTGTCTCTGTCTCTGTCTGTGTCCCTGTCTGTGTCCCTGTCTGTGTCCCTGTCTCTGTTTGTGTCTGTGTCTCTGTCTGTGTCTCTGTCTGTGTCTGTGTCTGTGTCTCTGTCTCTGTCCCTGTCTTTGTCTGTGTCTCTGTCTGTGTCACTGTCTCTGTCTGTGTCCCAGTTTCTGTCTGTGCCCCTGTCTGTGTCTCTGTCTCTGTCCCTGTCTCTGTCACTGTCTCTGTCTCTGTCCCTGTCTCTGTTCTGACTGTGTCTCTGGCCCTGTCTCTGTCCCTGTCTGTGTCTCTGTCAGTGTCTCTGTCTCTGTCTGTGTCCCTGTCTGATTCTGTGTCTCTGTCTGTGTCTCTGTCTCTGTCTGTGTCCCTGTCTGTGTCTCTGTCCCTGTCCCTGTCTGTGTCTCTGTCCCTGTCTGTGTCCCTGTCCCTGTCTGTGTCCCTGTCCGTGTCTGTGTCTGTGTCTCTGTCTGTGTCTCTGTCTCTGTCTGTGTCCCTGTCTCTGTCTGTGTCCCTGTCTGTGTCTCTGTCCCTGTCTGTATCTGTGTCTCTGTCTCTGTCCCTGTCTCTGTCTGTGTCTCTGTCTCTGTCCCTGTCTCTGTCTGTGTCCCTGTCTGTGTCTCTGTCTATATCTCTGTATGTGTCCCTGTCTCTGTCTGTGTCTCTGTCTGTGTATCTGACTCTGTGTCTGTCTGTGTCCCTGTCTCTGCCTGTCACTGTCTGTGTGTGTCTCTGTCTCTCTCTGTGTCTCTGTCTCTGTCCCTGTCTCTGTCTGTGTCCCTGTCTGTGTCACTGTCTCTGTCTGTGTCTCTGCCTGTGTCCCTGTCTCTGTCTGTGTCCCTGTCTCTGTCTGTGCCTCTGTCTGTTTCTCTGTCTCTGTCTGTGTCCCTGTCTGTGTCTCTGTCTCTGTCTCTGTCCCTGTCTCTGCCTGTGTCTCTGTCTCTGTCTCTGTCCCTGTCTCTGTCTGTGTCCCTGTCTGTGTCTCTGTCTGTGTCTCTGTGTGTGTCCCTGTCTCTGTCTGTGTCCCTGTCTCTGTCTGAATCTCTGTCTGTGTCTCTGTCTCTGTCCCTGTCTCTGTCTCTGTCTGTGTCTGTGTCCCTGTCTCTGTCTGTGTCTCTGTCCCTGTCTCTGTCTGTGTCCCTGTCTCAGTCTGTGTCTCTGTCTGTGTCCCTGTCTCTGTCTCTGTCCCTGTCTCTGTCTGTGTCTCTGTCTGTGTACCTGTCTCTGTCTGTGTCTCTGTCTGTGTCTCTGTCTCTGTCTATGTCCCTGTCTCTGTCTGTGTCTCTGTCTCTGTCTATGCCTCTATCTGTGTCTGTGTCTCTGTCTCTGTCCCTGTCTCTGTCTGTGTCTCTGTCTGTGTCTCTGTCTCTGTCTGTGTCTCTGTCTCTGTCTGTGTCTCTGTCTGTGTCCATGTCTCTGCCTCTGTCCCTGTCTCTGTCTTTGTCCCTGTCTCTGTCTGTGTCTCTGTCTCTGTCTGTGTCCCTGCCTGTGTCGCTGTCTCTGTCACTGTCCCTGTCTCTGTCTGTGTCTCTGTCTGTGTCTATGTCCCTGTCTCTGTCTGTGTCTCTGTCTCTGTCTGTGTCTCTGTCTCTGTCTGTGTCTCTGTCTGTGTCCCTGTCTCTGTCTCTGTCCCTGTCTCTGTCTCTGTCCTGGTCTCTGTCTGTGTCTCTGTCTGTGTCTCAGTCCCTGTCTGTGTCTGTGTCTCTGTCTCTGTCCCTGTCTCTGTCTGTGTCTCTGTCTCTGTCCCTGTCTCTGTGTGTGTCCCTGTCTGTGTCTCTGTCTGTGTCTCTGTCTGTGTCCCTGTATCTGTCTGTGTATCTGTCTCTGTGTCTGTCTGTGTCCCTGTCTCTGTCTGTGTCCCTGTCTCTATCCCTGTCTCTGTCTGTGTCCCTGTCTGTGTATCTGTCTGTGTCTCTGTCCCTGTCTCTGTCTCTGTCTGTGTCCCTGTCTCTGTCTGTGTCTCTGTCCATGTCTCTGTCTGTGTCTGTGTCTCTGTCCCTGTCTCTGTCTGTGTCTCTGTCTGTGTATCTGACTCTGTGTCTGTCTGTGTCCCTGTCTCTGCCTGTCACTGTCTGTGTGTGTGTCTCTGTCTCTCTCTGTGTCTCTGTCTCTGTCCATGTCTCTGTCTGTGTCCCTGTCTGTGTCCCTGTCTCTGTCTGTGTCTCTGTCCCTGTCTCTGTCTGTGTCTCTGTCACTGTCCCTGTCTCTGTCTGTGTCTCTGTCTGTGTCTCTGTCCCTGTCTCTGTCTGTGTCTCTGTCTCTGTCTGTGTCTCTGCCTCTGTCTGTGTCTCTGTCTGTGTCCCTGTCTCTGTCTCTGTCCCTGTCTCTGTCCCTGTCCTGGTCTCTGTCTGTGTCTCTGTCTGTGTCTCAGTCCCTGTCTGTGTCTGTGTCTCTGTCTCTGTCCCTGTCTCTGTCTGTGTCTCTGTCTCTGTCCCTGTCTCTGTGTGTGTCCCTGTCTGTGTCTCTGTCTGTGTCTCTGTCTGTGTCCCTGTCTCTGTCTGTGTCTCTGTCTGTGTATCTGTCTCTGTGTCTGTCTGTGTCCCTGTCTCTGTCTGTGTCCCTGTCTCTGTCTGTGTCTCTGTCTGTTTCTCTGTCTCTGTCTGTGTCCCTGTCTGTGTCTCTGTCTCTGTCTCTGTCCCTGTCGCTGTCTGTGTCTCTGTCTCTGTCTCTGTCCCTGTCTCTGTCTGTGTCCCTGTCTGTGTCTCTGTCTGTGTCTCTGTCTGTGTCCCTGTCTCTGTCTGTATCCCTGTCTCTTTCTGAGTCTCTGTTTGTGTCTCTGTCTCTGTCCCTGTCTCTGTCTCTGTATGTGTCTGTGTCCCTGTCTGTGTCTGTGTCTCTGTCCCTGTCTCTGTCTGTGTCTGTGTCTCTGTCTGTGTCCCTGTCTCTGTCTGTGTCTCTGTCTGTGTCCCAGTCTCTGTCTCTGTCCCTGTCTCTGTCTCTGTCCCTGTCTCAGTCTGTGTCTCTGTCTGTGTCCCTGTCTCTGTCTCTGTCCCTGTCTCTGTCTGTGTCTCTGTCTGTGTACCTGTCTCTGTCTGTGTCTCTGCCTGTGTCTGTGTCTGTGTCTCTGTCCCTGTCTCTGTCTGTGTCTCTGTCTCTGTCTATGTCTCTGTCTGTGTCTCTGTCTCTGTCCCTGTCTCAGTCTGTGTCTCTGTCTCTGTCTCTGTTTGTGTCTCTGTTTCTGTCTGTGTCTCTGTCTGTGTCCCTGACTCTGTCTCTGTCTCTGTCCCTGTCTCTGTCTCTGTCTCTGTCTGTGTCTCTGTCTGTGTCTCTGTCTCTGTCTGTGTCCCTGCCTGTGTCCCTGTCTCTGTCACTGTCCCTGTCTCTGTCTGTGTCTCTGTCTGTGTCTCTGTCTGTGTCTCTGTCCCTGTCCCTGTCTGTGTCTCTGTCTCTGTCTGTGTCTCTGTCTCTGTCTGTGTCTCTGTCTGTTTCCCTGTCTCTGTCTCTGTCCCTGTCTCTGTCCTTGTTTCTGTCTGTGTCTCTGTCTGTGTCTCAGTCTCTGTCTGTGTACCTGTCTTTGTCCCTGTCTCTGTCTCTGTCCCTGTCTCTGTCTGTGTCTCTGTCTGTGTCTGTGTCTGTGTCTCTGTCTCTGTCCCTGTCTCTGTCTGTGTCTCTGTCTGTGTCTCTGTCTGTGTCTCTGTCTCTGTCTCTGTCTGTGTCCCAGCCTGCGTCCCTGTCTCTGTCTCTGTCCCTGTCTCTGTCTGTGTCTCTGTCTCTGTCTGTGTCTGTGTCGCTGTCTCTGTCTGTGTACCTGTCTCTGCCTGTGTCTCTGTCTGTGTCTCTGTCTCTGTCCCTGTCTCTGTCTGTGTCTCTGTCTCTGTCTGTGTCCCTGTCTCTGTCTGTGTCACTGCCTCTGTCTGTTTCCCTGTCTGTGTTTGTGTCTCTGTCTATGTCCCTGTCTCTATCTCTGTCTGTGTCTCAGTCTCTGTCCCTGTCTCTGTCTGTGTCTCTGTCTGTGTCTCTGTCTCTGTCTGTGTCCCTGTCTCTGTCTCTGCCCCTGTCTCTGTCTGTGTCTCTGTCTGTGTCCCTGTCTCTGTCTCTGTACCTGTCTCTGTCTGTGTCTCTGTCTGTGTACCTGTCTCTGTCTGTGTCTCTGTCTGTGTCTCTGTCTGTGTCTCTGTCTCTGTCCCTGTCTCAGTCTGTGTCTCTGTCTCTGTCTATGTCTCTGCCTGTGTCTGTGTCTCTGTCTCTGTCCCTGTCTCAGTCTGTGTCTCTGTCTCTGTCTCTGTCTGTGTCTCTGTCTCTGTCTGTGTCTCTGTCTGTGTCCCTGTCTCTGTCTGTGTCTCTGTCCCTGTCTCTGTCTGTGTCTCTGTCTCTGTCTGTGTCTCTGTCTCTGTCTGTGTCTCTGTCTGTGTCCCTGTCTCTGTCTCTGTCCCTGTCTCTGTCTCTGTCCTGGTCTCTGTCTGTGTCTCTGTCTGTGTCTCAGTCCCTGTCTGTGTCTGTGTCTCTGTCTCTGTCCCTGTCTCTGTCTGTGTCTCTGTCTCTGTCCCTGTCTCTGTGTGTGTCCCTGTCTGTGTCTCTGTCTGTGTCTCTGTCTGTGTCCCTGTATCTGTCTGTGTCTCTGTCTGTGTATCTGTCTCTGTGTCTGTCTGTGTCCCTGTCTCTGTCTGTGTCCCTGTCTCTATCCCTGTCTCTGTCTGTGTCCCTGTCTGTGTATCTGTCTGTGTCTCTGTCCCTGTCTCTGTCTCTGTCTCTGTCTGTGTCCCTGTCTCTGTCTGTGTCTCTGTCCATGTCTCTGTCTGTGTCTGTGTCTCTGTCCCTGTCTCTGTCTGTGTCTCTGTCTGTGTATCTGACTCTGTGTCTGTCTGTGTCCCTGTCTCTGCCTGTCACTGTCTGTGTGTGTGTCTCTGTCTCTCTCTGTGTCTCTGTCTCTGTCCATGTCTCTGTCTGTGTCCCTGTCTCTGTCTGTGTCTCTGTCTGTTTCTCTGTCTCTGTCTGTGTCCCTGTCTGTGTCTCTGTCTCTGTCTCTGTCCCTGTCTCTGTCTGTGTCTCTGTCTCTGTCTCTGTCCCTGTCTCTGTCTGTGTCCCTGTCTGTGTCTCTGTCTGTGTCTCTGTCTGTGTCCCTGTCTCTGTCTGTGTCCCTGTCTCTGTCTGAATCTCTGTCTGTGTCTCTGTCTCTGTCCCTGTCTCTGTCTCTGTCTGTGTCTGTGTCCCTGTCTCTGTCTGTGTCTCTGTCCCTGTCTCACTCTGTGTCTGTGTCTGTGTCTGTGTCTCTGTCCCTGTCTCTGTCTGTGCCTCTGTCTGTGTCCCTGTCTCTGTCTCTGTCCCTGTCTCTGTCCCTGTCTCTGTCTCAGTCCCTGTCTCAGTCTGTGTCTCTGTCTGTGTCCCTGTCTCTGTCTCTGTCCCTGTCTCTGTCTGTGTCTCTGTCTGTGTACCTGTCTCTGTCTGTGTCTCTGTCTGTGTCTCTGTCTGTGTCTATGTCCCTGTCTCTGTCTGTGTCTCTGTCTCTGTCTATGCCTCTGACTGTGTCTGTGTCTGTGTCTCTGTCCCTGTCTCTGTCTGTGTCTCTGTCTGTGTCTGTGTCTCTGTCTGTGTCTCTGTCTCTGTCTGTGTCTCTGTCTGTGTCCATGTCTCTGCCTCTGTCCCTGTCTCTGTCATTGTCCCTGTCTCTGTCTGTGTCTCTGTCTCTGTCTGTGTCCCTGCCTGTGTCCCTGTCTCTGTCACTGTCCCTGTCTCTGTCTGTGTCTCTGTCTGTGTCTCTGTCCCTGTCTCTGTCTGTGTCTCTGTCTCTGTCTGTGTCTCTGTCTCTGTCTGTGTCTCTGTCTGTGTCCCTGTCTCTGTCTCTGTCCCTGTCTCTGTCCCTGTCCTGGTCTCTGTCTGTGTCTCTGTCTGTGTCTCAGTCCCTGTCTGTGTCTGTGTCTCTGTCTCTGTCCCTGTCTCTGTCTGTGGCTCTGTCTCTGTCCCTGTCTCTGTGTGTGTCCCTGTCTGTGTCTCTGTCTGTGTCTCTGTCTGTGTCCCTGTCTCTGTCTGTGTCTCTGTCTGTGTATCTGTCTCTGTGTCTGTCTGTGTCCCTGTCTCTGTCTGTGTCCCTGTCTCTGTCTGTGTCTCTGTCTGTTTCTCTGTCTCTGTCTGTGTCCCTGTCTGTGTCTCTGTCTCTGTCTCTGTCCCTGTCGCTGTCTGTGTCTCTGTCTCTGTCTCTGTCCCTGTCTCTGTTGTGTCCCTGTCTGTGTCTCTGTCTGTGTCTCTGTCTGTGTCCCTGTCTCTGTCTGTGTCCCTGTCTCTTTCTGAGTCTCTGTTTGTGTCTCTGTCTCTGTCCCTGTCTCTGTCTCTGTATGTGTCTGTGTCCCTGTCTCTGTCTGTGTCTCTGTCCCTGTCTCTGTCTGTGTCTGTGTCTCTGTCTGTGTCCCTGTCTCTGTCTGTGTCTCTGTCTGTGTCCCAGTCTCTGTCTCTGTCCCTGTCTCTGTCTCTGTCCCTGTCTCAGTCTGTGTCTCTGTCTGTGTCCCTGTCTCTGTCTCTGTCCCTGTCTCTGTCTGTGTCTCTGTCTGTGTACCTGTCTCTGTCTGTGTCTCTGTCTGTGTCTGTGTCTGTGTCTCTGTCCCTGTCTCTGTCTGTGTCTCTGTCTCTGTCTATGTCTCTGTCTGTGTCTCTGTCTCTGTCCCTGTCTCAGTCTGTGTCTCTGTCTCTGTCTCTGTCTCTGTCTGTGTCTCTGTCTCTGTCTGTGTCTCTGTCTGTGTCCCTGACTCTGTCTCTGTCTCTGTCCCTGTCTCTGTCTCTGTCTGTGTCTCTGTCTGTGTCTCTGTCTGTGTCTCTGTCCCTGTCCCTGTCTGTGTCTCTGTCTCTGTCTGTGTCTCTGTCTCTGTCTGTGTCTCTGTCTGTTTCCCTGTCTCTGTCTCTGTCCCTGTCTCTGTCTCTGTCCCTGTTTCTGTCTGTGTCTCTGTCTGTGTCTCAGTCTCTGTCTGTGTACCTGTCTTTGTCCCTGTCTCTGTCTCTGTCCCTGTCTCTGTCTGTGTCTCTGTCTCTGTCTGTGTCTGTGTCTCTGTCTCTGTCCCTGTCTCTGTCTGTGTCTCTGTCTGTGTCTCTGTCTGTGTCTCTGTCTCTGTCTCTGTCTGTGTCCCAGCCTGTGTCCCTGTCTCTGTCTCTGTCCCTGTCTCTGTCTGTGTCTCTGTCTCTGTCTGTGTCTGTGTCGCTGTCTCTGTCTGTGTACCTGTCTCTGCCTGTGTCTCTGTCTGTGTCTCTGTCTCTGTCCCTGTCTCTGTCTGTGTCTCTGTCTCTGTCTGTGTCCCTGTCTCTGTCTGTGTCACTGCCTCTGTCTGTTTCTCTGTCTGTGTTTGTGTCTCTGTCTATGTCCCTGTCTCTATCTCTGTCTGTGTCTCAGTCTCTGTCCCTGTCTCTGTCTGTGTCTCTGTCTGTGTCTCTGTCTCTGTCTGTGTCCCTGTCTCTGTCTCTGCCCCTGTCTCTGTCTGTGTCTCTGTCTGTGTCCCTGTCTCTGTCTCTGTCCCTGTCTCTGTCTGTGTCTCTGTCTGTGTACCTGTCTCTGTCTGTGTCTCTGTCAGTGTCTCTGTCTCTGTCCCTGTCTCAGTCTGTGTCTCTGTCTCTGTCTATGTCTCTGTCTGTGTCTGTGTCTCTGTCTCTGTCCCTGTCTCAGTCTGTGTCTCTGTCTCTGTCTCTGTCTGTGTCTCTGTCTCTGTCTGTGTCTCTGTCTGTGTCCCTGTCTCTGTCTCTGTCCCTGTCACTGTCTCTGTCTCTGTCTCTGTCTGTGTCTCTGTCTGTGTCTCTGTCTCTGTCTGTGTCCCTGCCTGTGTCCCTGTCTCTGTCACTGTCCCTGTCTCTGTCTGTGTCTCTGTCTGTGTCTCTGTCTGTGTCTCTGTCCCTGTCCCTGTCAGTGTCTCTGTCTCTGTCTGTGTCTCTGTCTCTGTCTGTGTCTCTGTCTGTGTCCCTGTCTCTGTCTCTGTCCCTGTCTCTGTCTCTGTCCTTGTCTCTGTCTGTGTCTCTGTCTGTGTCTCAGTCTCTCTGTGTCCCTGTCTCGGTCTCTGTCCCTGTCTCTGTCTGTGTCTCTGTCTCTGTCTCTGTCTCTGTCCCTGTCTCTGTCTCTGTCTCTGTCCCTGTCTCTGTCTATGTCTCTGTCTGTGTCTGTGTCGCTGTCTCTGTCTGTGTACCTGTCTCTGCCTGTGTCTCTGTCTGTGTCTCTGTCTCTGACCCTGTCTCTGTCTGTGTCTCTGTCTCTGTCTGTGTCCCTGTCTCTGTCTGAGTCACTGCCTCTGTCTGTTTCTCTGTCTGTGTTTGTGTCTCTGTCTATGTCCCTGTCTCTATCTCTGTCTGTGTCTCAGTCTCTGTCCCTGTCTCTGTCTGTGTCTCTGTCTGTGTCTCTGCCTCTGTCTGTGTCTCTGTATCTGTCTCTGTCTCTGCCCCTGTCTGTGTCTGTGTCTCTGTCTCTGTCTCTGTCCCTGTCTGTGTCTGTGTTATTGTCTGTGTCTCTGTCTGTCTGTGTCCCTGTCTCTGTCCCTGTCTATGTCTGTGTCTCTGTCTGTGTCTCTGTCTGTGTCATTGTCTCTGTCTGTGTCACTGTCTCTGTCTCTGTCTGTGTCTCTGTCTGTGTCTCTGTCTCTGTCTCTGTCCCTGTCACTGTCTGTGTCTCTGTCTGTGTCTCTGTCTGTGTCTGTGTCTGTGTCTCTGTCTGTGTCTCTGTCTCTGTCTCTGTCTCTGTCTCTGTCCCTGTCTCTGTCTGTGTCTCTGTCTGTGACTCTGTCTCTGTCTGTGTCTCTGTCTCTATCTCTGTCCCTGTCTCTGTGTGTTTCTCTGTATGTGTCTCTGTCTGCGTCTCTGTCTATGTTTGTGTCTCTGTCTGTGTCTCTGTCCCTGTCTCTGTCTGTGTCTCTGTCTCTGTCTCTGTCCCTGCCTCTGTCTGTGTCTCTGTCTGTGTCTCTGTCTCTGTCTGTGTCCCTATCTCAGTCTCTGCCCCTGTCTCTGTCTGTGTCCCTGTCTGTGTCTCTCTCCCTGTCTCTGTCTGTGTCTCTGTCTGTGTCTCTGTCTCTGTCTGTGTCCCTGTCTGTGTCTCTCTCCCTGTCTCTGTCTGTGTCTCTGTCTGTGTCTCTGTCTCTGTCCCTGTCTCTGTCTGTGTCTCTGTCTGTGTCTCTGTCTGTGTCCCTGTCTCTGTCTGTGTCTCTGTCTCTGTCCGTGTCTCTGTCTGCATCTATGTCTGTGTCTCTGTCTCTGTCTCTGTCTGTGTCTATGTCTCTATCTCTCTCCCTGTCTTGTCTGCGTCTCTGTCTGTGTCCCTGCCTCTGTCTCTGTCCCTGTCTCTGCCTGTGTCTCTGTCTGTGTCTCTGTCTCTGTCTGTGTCTCTGTCTTTGTCCCTGTCTCTGTCTGTGTCACTGCCTATGTCTGTTTCTCTATCTGTGTTTCTATCTCTGTCTATGTCCCTGTCTCTGTCTCTGTCTGTGTCTCAGTCTCTGTCCCTGTCTCTGTCTGTGTCTCTGTCTCTGTCTGTGTCTCTGTCTCTGCCCCTGTCTCTGTCTGTGTCTCTGTGTCTGTCTCTGTCCCTGTCTCTGTCGTGTCTCTGTCTGTGTTTCTGTCTCTGTCTGTGTCCCTGTCTCTGTCTCTGTCCCTGTCTCTGTCTGTGTCTCTGCCTGTGTCTCTGTCTCTGTCCCTGTCCCTGTCTCTTATGTGTCTCTGTCTGTGTCTTTGTCTCTGTCTGTGTCACTGTCTCTGTCTCTGTCTCTGTCTGTGTCTCTGTCTGTGTCTCTGTCTCTGTCTCTGTCCCTGTCACTGTCTGTGTCTCTGTCTGTGTCTCTGTCTCTGCCTGTGTCTCTGTCTCTGTCTCTGTCCCTGTCACTGTCTGTGTCTCTGTCTGTGTCTCTGTCTCTGCCTGTGTCTCTGTCTCTGTCCCTGTCTCTGTCTTTGTCTCTGTCTGTGTCTCTGTCTGTGTCTCTGTCTCTGTCCCTGTCTCTGTCTGTGTCTCTGTCTGTGTCTCTGTCTCTGTCTCTGTCTCTGTCTCTGTCCCTGTCTCTGTCTGTTTCTCTGTCTGTGTCTCTGTCTGTGTCTCTGTCTCTGTTTGTGTCTCTATCTGTGCCTCTGTCCCTGTCTCTGTCTGTGTCTCAGCCTCTGTCCCTGTCCCTGTCTGTGTCTCTGTCTGTGTCTCTTTCTCTGTCTGTGTCCCTATCTCTGTCTCTGCCCCTGTCTCTGTCTGTGTCCCTGTCTGTGCCTCTCTCCCTGTCTCTGTCTGTGTCTCTGTCTGTGTCTCTGTCTCTGTCTGTGTCCCTGTCTGTGTCTCTCTCCCTGTCTCTGTCTGTGTCTCTGTCTGTGTCTCTGTCTCTGTCTCTGCCCCTGTCTCTGTCTGTGTCTCTGTCTGTGTCTCTGTCTGTGTCCCTGTCTCTGTCTGTGTCTCTGTCTCTGTCCCTGTCTCTGTCTGCATCTCTGTCTGTGTCTCTGTCTCTGTCTCTGTCTGTGTCTCTGTTTCTATCTCTCTCCCTGTCTCTGTCTGCGTCTCTGTCTGTGACCCTGCCTCTGTCTCTGTCCCTGTCTCTGCCTGTGTCTCTGTCTGTGTCTCTGTCTCTGTCTGTGTCTCTGTCTTTGTCCCTGTCTCTGTCTGTGTCACTGCCTATGCCTGTTTCTCTATCTGTGTTTCTATCTCTGTCTATGTCCCTGTCTCTGTCTCTGTCTGTGTCTCAGTCTCTGTCCCTGTCTCTGTCTGTGTCTCTGTCTGTGTCTCTGTCTCTGTCTGTGTCTCTGTCTCTGCCCCTGTCTCTGTCTGTGTCTCTGTGTCTGTCTCTGTCCCTGTCTCTGTCTGTGTCTCTGTCTGTGTTTCTGTCTCTGTCTGTGTCCCTGTCTCTGTCTCTTTCCCTGTCTCTGTCTGTGTCTCTGTCTGTGTCTCTGTCTCTGTCCCTGTCCATGTCTCTGTCTGTGTCTCTGTCTGTGTCTTTGTCTCTGTCTGTGTCACTGTCTCTGTCTCTGTCTCTTTCTGTGTCTCTGTCTCTGTCTCTGTCCCTGTCACTGTCTGTGTCTCTGTCTGTGTCTCTGTCTCTGCCTGTGTCTCTGTCTCTGTCTCTGTCTCTGTCCCTGTCTCTGTCTTTGTCTCTGTCTGTGTCTCTGTCTGTGTCTCTGTCGCTGTCTCTGTCCCTGTCTCTGTCTGTGTCTCTGTCTGTGTCTCTGTCTGTGTCTCTGTCTCTGTCCCTGTCTCTGTCTGTTTCTCTGTCTGTGTCTCTGTCTGTGTCTCTGTCTCTGTTTGTGTCTCTGTCTGTGTCTCTGTCCCTGTCCCTGTCTGTGTCTCAGCCTCTGTCCCTGTCCCTGTCTGTGTCTCTGTCTGTGTCTCTGTCTCTGTCTGTGTCCCTATCTCTGTGTCTGTCCCTGTCTCTGTCTTTGTCCCTGTCTGTGTCTCTGTCCCTGTCTCTGTCTGTGTCTGTGTCTCTGTCTGTGTCTCTGTCTCTGTCCCTGTCTCTGTCTGCATCTCTGTGTCTCTGTCTCTGTCTGTGTCTCTGTCTCTGTCCCTGTCTCTGTCTGTGCCTCTGTCTGTGTCTCTGCCTCTGTCTCTGTCCCTGTCTCTGCCTGTGTCTCTGTCTGTGTCTCTGTCTCTGTCTGTGTCTCTGTCTGTGTCTCTGTCTCTGTCTCTGTCCCTGCCTCTGTCTGTGTCTCTGTCTCTGTCTGTGTCTGTGTCTCTGTCTGTGTCCCTGTCTCTGTCTGTGTCTCTGTCTCTGTCTGTGTCTCTGTCTCTGTCCCTGTCTCTCTGCATCTCTGTCTGTGTCTCTGTCTCTTTCTGTGTCTCTGTCTGTGTCTCTGTCCCTGTCTCTGTCTGTGTCTCTGTCTGTGTCTCTGCCTCTGTCTCTGTCCCTGTCTCTGTCTGTGTCCCTGTCTGTGTCTCTGTCCCTGTCTCTGTCTGTGTCTCTGTCTCTGCCTGTGTCTCTGTCTCTGTCCCTGTCTCTGTCTGCATCTCTGTCTGTGTCTCTGTCTCTGTCTGTGTCTCTGTCTCTGTCCCTGTCTCTGTCTGTGTCTCTGTCTGTGTCTCTGCCTCTGTCTCTGTCCCTGTCTCTGCCTGTGTCTCTGTCTGTGCTTCTGTCTCTGTCTGTGTCTCTGTCTGTGTCTCTGTCTCTGTCCCTGCCTCTGTCTGTGTCTCTGTCTCTGTCTGTGTCTCTGTCTCTGTCTGTGTCTCTGTCTCTGTCCCTGTCTCTCCGCATCTCTGTCTGTGTCTCTGTCTCTTTCTGTGTCTCTGTCTGTGGCTCTGTCCCTGTCTCTGTCTGTGTCTCTGTCAGTGTCTCTGCCTCTGTCTCTGTCCCTGTCTCTGCCTGTGTCTCTGTCTGTGTCTCTGTCTGTGTCTGTGTCTCTGTCTGTGTCTCTGTCTGTGTCTCTGTCTCTGTCTCTGTCCCTGCCTCTGTCTGTGTCTCTTCTCTGTCTGTGTCTCTGCCTGTGTCTCTGTCTCTGTATGTGTCTCTGTCTCTGTCCCTGTCTCTCCGCATCTCTGTCTGTGTCTCTGTCTCTTTCTGTGTCTCTGTCTGTGGCTCTGTCCCTGTCTCTGTCTGTGTCTCTGTCAGTGTCTCTGCCTCTGTCTCTGTCCCTGTCTCTGCCTGTGTCTCTGTCTGTGTCTCTGTCTGTGTCTGTGTCTCTGTCTGTGTCTCTGTCTGTGTCTCTGTCTCTGTCTCTGTCCCTGCCTCTGTCTGTGTCTCTTCTCTGTCTGTGTCTCTGCCTGTGTCTCTGTCTGTGTCTGTGTCTGTGTCTGTGTCTCTGTCTATGTCCCTCTCTGTGTCCCTTTTGTCTGTCTGTGTCCCTGTCTCTGTCTGTGTCTGTGTCTCTGTCTGTGTTTCTGTCTCTGTCTCTGTCTCTGTCGCTGTCTCTGTCCCTGTCTCTGTCTCTGTCTGTGTCCCTGTCTCTGTCTGTGTCCCTATCTCCGTCTGTGTCTCTGTCTCTGTCCCTGTGTCTGTCTCTGTCTCTGTCCCTGTCTGTGTCTGTGTCTCTGTCCCTGTCTCTGTCTGTGTCTCTGTCTCTGTCTGTGTACCTGTCTCTGTCTGTGTCTCTGTCTGTCTCTCTGTCTCTGTCCCTGCCTCTGTCTGTGTCTCTGTCTCTGTCTGTGTCCCTGTCTCTGCCTCAATCTGTGTCTGTATCTCTGGTCTGTATCCCTGTCTCTGTCTGTGTCCCAGTCTCTGTCTGTATCTCTGTCTGTGTGTCTGTGTCTGTCTGTGTCACTCTCTGAGTCTCTGTGTCTGTCTGTGTCTCAGTCTCTGTCTCAGACTCTGTCTCTGTCTGTCTGTGTCTCTGTCGGTGTCTCTGTCTGTATCTCTGTCCCTGTCTCTGTCTGTGTCTCTCTGTACCTCTGTCTGAGTCTCTGTGTCTGTCAGTGTCTCCGTCTCTGTCTCTGCCTGGGGCACATTCTGCTGCACAGTCTGTGTTTAAGTGTGAGGCACCTACCCAGCTGTTCGGCATTGGGGGAGTCACACACACCCAGCTGATCGGCATTGGGGGAGTCACACACACCCAGCTGATCGGCATTGGGGGAGTCACACACACCCAGCTGATCGGCATCGAGAGAGTCACACATACCCAGCTGATCGGCATTGGGGAATCACAAACCCAGCTGATCGGCAATGGGGGAATCACACACCCAGCTGATCGGCATTGGGGGAGTCACACATACCCAGCTGATCGGCAATGGGGGAGGCACCCACCCAGCTGATCGGCATTGGGGGAGTCACACATACCCAGCTGATCGGCATTGGGGAGAGGCACACATCCAGCTGATCGGCATTGTGGGAGTCACACACACCCAGCTAATCGGCATTGGGGGAGTCACACACACCCAGCTAATCGGCATTGGGGGAGTCACACACACCCAGCTGATCGGCATTGGGGGAGTCACACACACCCAGCTGATCGGCATTGGGGGAGTCACACACACCCAGCTAATCGGCATTGGGGGAGTCACACACACCCAGCTGATCGGCATTGGGGGAGTCACACACACCCAGCTGATCGGCATTGGGGGAGTCACACACACACAGCTGATCGGCTATGGTGGAGGCACATACCCAGCTGATCGGCATTGGGGGAGTCACACACACCCAGCTGATCGGCATTGGGGGAGTCACACACACACAGCTGATCGGCTATGGTGGAGGCACATACCCAGCTGATCGGCAATGGGGGAATCACACACCCAGCTGATCGGCATCGAGAGAGTCACACACATCCAGCTGATCGGCATTGGGGGGGAATCACACACCCAGCTGATCGGCAATGGGGGGGGAATCACACACCCAGCTGATCGGCATTGGGGGAGTCACACACATACAGCTGATCGGCATTGGGGGAGTCACACACACACAGCTGATCGGCCATGGTGGAGGCACATACCCAGCTGATCGGCATTAGGGGAGTCACACACACCCAGCTGATCGGCATTGGGGGAGTCACACACACACAGCTGATCGGCATTGGGGGAGTCACACACACCCAGCTGATCGGCATTGGGGGAGTCACACACACTCAGCTGATCGGCAATGGGGAGTCACACACACCCAGCTGATCGGCCATGGTGGAGGCACATACCCAGCTGATCGGCCATGGTGGAGGCACACAACCAGCTGATCGGCAATGGGGGAGTCACACTGACCCAGCTGATCGGTATTGGGGGAGTCACACACACCCAGCTGATCGGCATTGGCGGAGTCACACATACCCAGCTGATCGGCATTGGGGGAGTCACACACACCCAGCTGATCGGCCACGGTGGAGGCACACACACCCAGCTGATCGGCAATGGGGGAAGCACATACCCAGCTGATCGGCAATGGGGGAGGCACACACCCAGCTGATCTGCATTGGGGAGTCACACACACCCAGCTGATCGGCAATGGGGGAGGCACACATCCAGCTGATCGGCAATGGGGGAGTCACACACACAGGTGATCGGCCATGTGGGAGTCACACTGATCCAGCTGATCGGCCATGGGGGAGTCACACCCACCCACCGACAGTCTCTCCTGGTAATGCAGAATGGCAAATCTCTGCCTGTGTCTCTGCCTGTATCTGTCTGTGCCGCTATCTCTGTCGCTGTCTCTGTCGCTGTCTCTGTCTGTTTCTCTGTCTGTATCTGTGCCTGTGTCTCTGTCTGTGCCTGTGTCCCTGTCTGTGTCTGACTCTGTCTGTATCTGTGCCTCTGTCTCTGTCCGGTCCGGCCACCCAGCCCTTCCCACGGCACCCACAGCCCGGCCCTCCGCCACCCAGCCCTGCCCACGGCACCCACAGCCCTCCGCCACCCAGCCCTTCCCACGGCACCCACAGCCCTCCGCCACCCAGCCCTTCCCACGGCACCCACAGCCCTCCGCCACCCAGCCCTTCCCACGGCACCCACAGCCCGGCCCTCCGCCACCCAGCCCTTCCCACGGCACCCACAGCCCTCCGCCACCCAGCCCTTCCCACGGCATCCACAGCCCTCCCCACCCAGCCCTGCCCACGGCACCCACAGCCCTCCGCCACCCAGCCCTTCCCACGGCACCCACAGCCCTCCCCCACCCAGCCCTTCCCACAGCACCCACAGCCCTCCGCCACCCAGCCCTGCCCACGGCACCCACAGCCCTCCGCCACCCAGCCCTTCCCACGGCACCCACAGCCCGGCCCTCCGCCACCCAGCCCTTCCCACGGCACCCACAGCCCTCCGCCACACAGCCCTGCCCACGGCACCCACAGCCCTCCCCACCCAGCCCTTCCCCCGGCACCCACAGCCCTCCCCACCCAGCCCTTCCCCCGGCACCCACAGCCCTCCGCCACCCAGCCCTTCCCACGGCACCCACAGCCCGGCCCCCCGCCACCCAGCCCTTCCCACGGCACCCACAGCCCGGCCCTCCGCCACCCAGCCCTGCCCACGGCACCCACAGCCCTCCGCCACCCAGCCCTTCCCCCGGCACCCACAGCCCTCCGCCACCCAGCCCTTCCCCCGGCACCCACAGCCCGGCCCTCCGCCACCCAGCCCTTCCCACGGCACCCACAGCCCTCCCCACCCAGCCCTTCCCCCGGCACCCACAGCCCTCCCCACCCAGCCCTTCCCCCGGCACCCACAGCCCTCCGCCACCCAGCCCTGCCCACGGCACCCACAGCCCGGCCCCCCGCCACCCAGCCCTTCCCACGACACCCACAGCCCGGCCCCCCGCCACCCAGCCCTTCCCACGGCACCCACAGCCCTCCGCCACCCAGCCCTGCCCACGGCACCCACAGCCCGGCCCTCCGCCACCCAGCCCTTCCCACGGCACCCACAGCCCTCCGCCACCCAGCCCTTCCCCCGGCACCCACAGCCCTCCGCCACCCAGCCCTTCCCCCGGCACCCACAGCCCGGCCCTCCGCCACCCAGCCCTTCACACGGCACCCACAGCCCTCCCCACCCAGCCCTTCCCCCGGCACCCACAGCCCTCCCCACCCAGCCCTTCCCCCGGCACCCACAGCCCTCCGCCACCCAGCCCTGCCCACGGCACCCACAGCCCGGCCCCCCGCCACCCAGCCCTTCCCACGACACCCACAGCCCGGCCCCCCGCCACCCAGCCCTTCCCACGGCACCCACAGCCCTCCGCCACCCAGCCCTGCCCACGGCACCCACAGCCCGGCCCTCCGCCACCCAGCCCTTCCCACGGCACCCACAGCCCTCCGCCACCCAGCCCTTCCCACGGCACCCACAGCCTCGCCCTCCCCCACCCAGCCCTTCCCACGGCACCCACAGCCCTCCCCCACCCAGCCCTTCCCCCGGCACCCACAGCCCCGCCATCCCCCACCCAGCCCTTCCCACGGCACCCACAGCCCAGCCCTCCGCCACCCAGCCCTGCCCACGGCACCCACAGTCCGGCCCTCCGCCACCCAGCCCTTCCCCCGGCACCCACAGCCCCGCCCTCCCCCACCCAGCCCTTCCCACGGCACCCACAGCCCCGCCCTCCCCACCCAGCCCTTCCCACGGCACCCACAGCCCTCCGCCACCCAGCCCTTCCCACGGCACCCACAGCCCGGCCCTCCCCCACCCATCCCTGCCCACGGCACCCACAGCCCTCCGCCACCCAGCCCTTCCCACGGCACCCACAGCCCTCCGCCACCCAGCCCTTCCCCCGGCACCCACAGCCCTCCCCACCCAGCCCTGCCCACGGCACCCACAGCCCTCCGCCACCCAGCCCTTCCCACGGCACCCACAGCCCTCCCCACCCAGCCCTTCCCCCGGCACCCACAGCCCTCCCCCACCCAGCCCTGCCCACGGCACCCACAGCCCTCCGCCACCCAGCCCTTCCCACGGCACCCACAGCCCTCCGCCACCCAGCCCTTCCCACGGCACCCACAGCCCTCCCCACCCAGCCCTTCCCCCGGCACCCACAGCCCTCCCCCACCCAGCCCTGCCCACGGCACCCACAGCCCTCCGCCACCCAGCCCTTCCCACGGCACCCACAGCCCTCCGCCACCCAGCCCTTCCCACGGCACCCACAGCCCTCCGCCACCCAGCCCTTCCCACGGCACCCACAGCCCTCCGCCACCCAGCCCTTCCCCCGGCACCCACAGCCCTCCGCCACCCAGCCCTTCCCACGGCACCCACAGCCCTCCCCACCCAGCCCTTCCCCCGGCACGCACAGCCCTCCCCCACCCAGCCCTGCCCACGGCACCCACAGCCCTCCGCCACCCAGCCCTTCCCACGGCACCCACAGCCCTCCGCCACCCAGCCCTTCCCACGGCACCCACAGCCCTCCGCCACCCAGCCCTTCCCACGGCACCCACAGCCCTCCGCCACCCAGCCCTTCCCCCGGCACCCACAGCCCTCCCCCACCCAGCCCTGCCCACGGCACCCACAGCCCTCCCCACCCAGCCCTTCCCCCGGCACCCACAGCCCGGCCCTCCGCCACCCAGCCCTTCCCACGGCACCCACAGCCCTCCGCCACCCAGCCCTTCCCCCGGCACCCACAGCCCTCCCCCACCCAGCCCTGCCCACGGCACCCACAGCCCTCCGCCACCCAGCCCTTCCCACGGCACCCACAGCCCGGCCCTCCGCCACCCAGCCCTGCCCACGGCACCCACCGCCCTCCGCCACCCAGCCCTTCCCACGGCACCCACAGCCCTCCGCCACCCAGCCCTGCCCACGGCACCCACCGCCCGGCCCTCCGCCACCCAGCCCTTCCCACGGCACCCACAGCCCGGCCCTCCGCCACCCAGCCCTTCCCACGGCACCCACAGCCCTCCGCCACCCAGCCCTTCCCACGGCACCCACAGCCCTCCCCCACCCAGCCCTTCCCACGGCACCCACAACCCTCCCCCACCCAGACCTGCCCACGGCACCCACAGCCCTCCGCCACCCAGCCCTGCCCACGGCACCCACAGCCCTCCCCACCCAGCCCTGCCCACGGCACCCACAGCCCGGCCCTCCGCGACCCAGCCCTTCCCACGGCACCCACGGCCCTCCGCCACCCAGCCCTGCCCACGGCACCCACCGCCCTCCGCCACCCAGCCCTTCCCACGGCACCCACAGCCCGGCCCTCCGCCACCCAGCCCTTCCCACGGCACCCACAGCCCTCCCCACCCAGCCCTTCCCACGGCACCCACAGCCCGGCCCCACCCAGCCCTGCCCACGGCACCCACAGCCCGGCCCTCCGCCACCCAGCCCTTCCCACGGCACCCACAGCCCGGCCCTCCGCCACCCAGCCCTGCCCACGGCACCCACAGCCCGGCCCTCCGCCACCCAGCCCTTCCCACGGCACCCACAGCCCTCCGCCACCCAGCCCTGCCCACGGCACCCACAGCCCTCACCCACCCAGCCCTTCCCCCGGCACCCACAGCCCTCCGCAACCCAGCCCTGCCCACGGCACCCACAGCCCTCCGCCACCCAGCCCTTCCCACGGCACCCACAGCCCGGCCCTCCGCCACCCAGCCCTGCCCACGGCACCCACAGCCCTCCGCCACCCAGCCCTTCCCACGGCACCCACAGCCCGGCCCTCCGCCACCCAGCCCTTCCCACGGCACCCACAGCCCGGCCCTCCGCCACCCAGCCCTTCCCACGGCATCCACAGCCCTCCGCCACCCAGCCCTTCCCACGGCACCCACAGCCCGGCCCTCCGCCACCCAGCCCTTCCCACGGCACCCACAGCCCTCCGCCACCCAGCCCTTCCCACGGCACCCACAGGCCTCCGCCACCCAGCCCCTCCCACGGCACCCACAGCCCTCCCCCACCCAGACCTGCCCACGGAACCCACAGCCCTCCGCCACCCAGCCCTGCCCACGGCACCCACAGCCCGGCCCTCCGCCACCCAGCCCTTCCCACGGCACCCACTGCCCTCCGCCACCCAGCCCTGCCCACGGCACCCACAGCCCTCACCCACCCAGCCCTGCCCACGGCACCCACAGCCCGGCCCCACCCAGCCCTTCCCACGGCACCCACAGCCCTCCGCCACCCAGCCCTTCCCACGGCACCCACAGCCCGGCCCTCCGCCACCCAGCCCTTCCCATGGCACCCACAGTCCGGCCCCCCGCCACCCAGCCCTTCCCATGGCACCCACAGCCCGGCCCCCCGCCACCCAGCCCTTCCCACGGCACCCACAGCCCTCCGCCACCCAGCCCTGCCCACGGCACCCACAGCCCTCCGCCACCCAGCCCTTCCCCCGGCACCCACAGCCCTCCGCCACCCAGCCCTTCCCCCGGCACCCACAGCCCTCCGCCACCCAGCCCTGCCCACGGCACCCACAGCCCTCCGCCACCCAGCCCTGCCCACGGCACCCACAGCCCTCCGCCACCCAGCCCTGCCCACGGCACCCACAGCCCTCCGCCACCCAGCCCTTCCCACGGCACCCACCGCCCTCCGCCACCCAGCCCTTCCCACGGCACCCACAGCCCGGCCCTCCGCCACCCAGCCCTTCCCACTGCACCCACCGCCCTCCGCCACCCAGCCCTGCCCACGGCACCCACAGCCCTGCCCTCCCCCACCCAGCCCTTCCCACGGCACCCACAGCCCGGCCCTCCCCACCCAGCCCTGCCCACGGCACCCACAGCCCTCCCCACCCAGCCCTGCCCACGGCACCCACCGCCCTCCGCCACCCAGCCCTTCTCTCGGCACCCACAGCCCTCCGCCACCCAGCCCTGACCACGGCACCCACAGCCCTCCCCACCCAGCCCTTCCCACGGCACCCACAGCCCGGCCCTCCCCCACCCAGCCCTGCCCACGGCACCCACAGCCCTCCGCCACCCAGCCCTGCCCACGGCACCCACCGCCCTCCGCTCCGCCAGCCACCCGAGTGGAGATTGGCGGCGGTGCGGATTCCTGAGCAGCGCCTCCCTTACGACAGCCGCCACTCCTGACGGGGGAGAGCTGCGGCGCCTGGAGACCGTGTTCCAGACTTTGAGGAGGTCCTGGTACAAGACGGGCAGCGCCAACAGAGAGTTCCGAACACCCTGCTGGTCCACAGACAGGAGCTGCACGTCGTAGTTCAGGCCGAGCCCCTGGGGGGAGAAATCCGTCGCAAGGGCCCCACCGTGGAGGAGGCTCAGCGTACAGGTAACGCTGCAGAGTCTGAGGGTGGAAAGTGGCAGTCTGGGTGCGGAGGCACACCAGCGCCTGACCGCCCTCCGCCATCGGGAGACTCCAGACCTCCGCAGCGACCCCGTGCAGTCGATTGTCCCGGAGGAACCGAAGCCGGGCTCTCTGGATGGTGGGACAAAGCCAGGGGGGGGAGTCAGTGACCAGCCGGGACCACAGCATGGAGGCGATCAGCTGGTTTATGACGAGAACTCGGCCCCTGTGGGACAGCACTCAGCACTCGGAGCCGTCCTGTCCAGCGTCCCAGGCCAGCGGTGACCTTGGTCTCCAGCTCCTGCCCGTTCGCCGGCCAGGCTCCCTCTGCCGGGCAAAGGTGGACTCCCAGGTCGAGGCTGTTGGTCCGACTCCAGCTGAAGGGCCCGAGCTCCTCCGGGAGGGGGTCCACCTGCCACGGACCGACCAGGAGTCCGGAACATTTGGCCCAGTCGATCCGTGCGGAGGACGCGGCGGAGTAGACAGCTTGGCTCTCTCGCATCCTCCGGGGGTCCCCGGGGTCAGTGACCATGAGGAACACGGCATCAGCGTCCGCCGAGAGGACCACCCCCACGTCCGGCTCACGCAGAACCAGCCCCGTGAACCCCCTCCGCAGGAGGCACAGGAAAGGCCCCACGCAGAGGGAATAATGTTAGCCGGACAGGGGGCAGCCCTGACGCACTCCTCTCCCAAAGCGAAGGGGCGCCGTCAGGGACCCGTTAACCTTAATCAGACTCTCCGAGGCGGCGGACAGTAACCGGATCCGGGCGACAAAATACCACCCGAACCCGACAGCTCGCAGAGTCCCGAGCAAATCCCCGGGCCCCACCCTGTCGAACGCCTTCTCCTGGTCAAGAGACAGGGAGGCGCTCGACATACCAGTCCGCTGGGTAAAATGAATAATGTCCCGGGCCAGGTGGATATTGTGTAGATTGTGCGGTCCGGGACTGTGTAGGACTGGTCAGGGTGGATCATGTGGTCCAGCTCGGGGCCAAGGAGTAAACACAGCACCTTGGAAAAGATTTTATAGTCCGTGCTGAGGAGGGAGACCGGTCGCCAGGTCTTAAGTCGGCGGTGATCCCCCTTCTTGGGCAGCAGGGCAATGACGGCCCTGCGCCACGAAAGGGGCATCTCCCCGGTCGCGGTACATTCCCCCAGGACCCCCGTATAGTCACTCCCCAGGCCGTCCCAGCACGCCCTGAAGAACTCCACGGTCAGCCCGTCCAGCCCTGGGGATTTGCCCCGTGAGAGGCTGTCCAGGGCGCCGGTCAGCTCTTGGAGGTTGATGGCATTATCGAGCTTCCCGGCGCCCTCCGGGCCCACCTGCGGCAGGTCCTCCCACAGAACTCTGCAAGCGTCCTCGCTGGACGGACCCGGAGAGAAGAGGTCGGAGTAAAAATCCCTGATCAGGGTCCTGACCCCCTCCGGATCCGAGACGAGGGGCCGGTCGTCGGCCAACAGCGTAGAAACCTGCCGACGGGCCCCACGTCCTCTTTCCAGCGAGGAGAAGAAGCGGGAGCCGCGGTCCATGTCCGTTAGGAGACGGATCCGCGACCTCACGTCCTCGCCGCTGGACCCGGCCAGTTTCAGGCCCCACAGTGCGCCCCTCTTCTCCCTGTACACCAGCCCCAGGGCCGGGCCTCATCGGGCTGAGCGAGACGTGACTCCAGATCGAGGAGTTCCTCAGCCAGGTTGGCGATCGTGGAGTTCCGCCCCGCCGAAGACCCCTCCGTGTACCCCTGACAGAAGGCACGGTTCTGGGACTTGCCCACATCCCACCGCAGCCTGAAGGAGGGGAAGCCACCCCGCTTCCTTCTCCAGCCGGCCCAGAAACGCCGGAACGAGTCCAGGAACCGCTCGTCCTCCAGCAGCAGGTTGTTAAAGTGCCAGTACGCGGACCGTGTCTGAGCGCGGGACGGGGCGAGACCCGCCCACACCAGGTGGTGATCCGAGCTCGGCACCTGCTCCATGGAGGCCGTCGGAACGCTGGGCAAGTACGTCTTGGAAATGTAAAGACGGTCGATTCTGGACGCTCTGAACGGGGGCCGCACAGAGGTGCCCCCCGCAATTCAGGATGGAGAGTCCGCCAGACATCCACCAAGTCAAAGGACCTAACCAGGTCCCTCAACTCCACCACCGCAGCCGGGCCGCGCTGGACTCCGATGCGATCCTTGTCCTGGAGGGTGCAATTGAAATCCCCTCCGAGGACGATGCACTCTCCCACCGGGATGGTGCTAAGAAGAGTGGACACCTTTTGGAAGAAAGTCGCCTGCTGCGGTCCGGCCACGGGAGCGGAAACATTTACAAAGTGAATCACCGCTGCCCCGAAACGGGCCTTTAGGTGCAGCAGACGGCCTGGCACCGGCTCCTGGACCCCCAAGATCTCCGGCTGAAAATGTGGAGCCAACAAGATAGCCACCCCGCCCGAACGTGGGGCCAGGTGACTCATGGAGATTCCTCCTTGCCCCTCCAGGGTCCACTGAGCTTCGTCACCCGGATGGCCTGGGTTTCCTGCAGGAAGCACACTCCGTACTTTCCGTCCCGGAGGATAGACAAGAACTGGAACCGGTGGTGCGCGTGGCTGCTGCCATTGATGTTGAGGCTGGCCATGGTTACCTCCATGTCAGCAGCAATAGTTATCCATCACCTTCAGTGCTCAGAGTGGGGGTACCGCCCCCTCCACTCCCTCAGGAGTCCCACAAGGAACTGAGCAGCTTGGCGCTGCTCCTCCTGGTCTTGATCGAACTCCCGGGCCTCTCTGACATAGGCCCGGGCGGAGCCAAGAGCAGCCCCAGATTTCCCCAGCTGCCCAGGGCCAGCCGCACACAGTCCGGGTGACCATGGTGCGTTCCCAGAAATGTCCGGCGTTCCCCAGGGGGGACGAGGGGAGACTCGGTGCCGGGTGTGAGGGTGCCCTCTGCCTCTCTGCAGAGAGAGTCTAAATCCTCCTCCTCACCCGCCACCGAGCAGCCTTCCTCCTCCGAACGGTCACCTCCCGAGCTCGAGTCCCCCGGCACATGGAGTATGGCGGGCGGCACGGGCCCACCGGCTAACCCTTGGCCCGAGTCGACCCCACCCCCCAGGGTCGTCCTCAGGCAGGTCCCTCGCAGGCTCCTCCCGCGGCTCAGGGCCCGTGGACGGCGCCTCCACCCACGCCGGCGACTCCGGGACCTCGGAGAGACCCCCCCGGAAACATGTCCGGCTTGAAAACAGGGCTCTCCGGCGTCGCCCGCCCGGGTGTAGAGGGCGGGGAGCCTTCCCCGTCGGCCCCCTTCCACGGCCCACAGCGGCACGATGAGCGGTCGCGGCTGCTGCAGGCCTGGATGGTCCCACTCCCACCTCAGGCAGAGGGGTGGGAGGACAGGAGGCCGGGCCTGCAGCCTGGATGGTCCCAGTCCCACCTCAGGCAGAGGAGTGGGAGGGCAGGAGGCTGGGCCTGCAGCCTGGATGGTCCCAGTCCCACCTCAGGCAGAGGGGTGGGAGGACAGGGTCCGCAGTCCCCACGTGGTCCCACTCCCCCCTCAGGCAGAGGGGTGGGAGGACAGGGTCCGCAGTCCCCACGTGGTCCCACTCCCACCTCAGTCAGAGGGGTGGGAGGACAGGAGGCTGGTGCTGCAGCCCTGGATGGTCCCACTCCCACCTCAGGCAGAGGGGTGGGAGGATAGGAGGCCGGGCCTGCAGCCTGGATGGTCCCAGTCCCACCTCAGGCAGAGGAGTGGGAGGGCAGGAGGCTGGGCCTGCAGCCCTGGGTGGTCCCAGTCCCACCGCGGGCAGAGGGGCGGGAGGACATGAGGCTGGGCCTGCAGCCCTGGATGGTCCCACTCCCACCTCAGGCAGAGGGGTGGGAGGACAGGGTCCGCAGTCCCCACGTGGTCCCACTCCCCCCTCAGGCAGAGGGGTGGGAGGACAGGGTCCGCAGACCCCACGTGGTCCCACTCCCACCTCAGTCTGAGGGGTGGGAGGACAGGAGGCTGGTGCTGCAGCCCTGGATGGTCCCACTCCCACCTCAGGCAGAGGGGTGGGAGGATAGTAGGCCGGGCCTGCAGCCCTGGATGGTCCCACTCCCACCTCAGGCAGAGGGGTGGGAGGACAGGAGGCTGGGCCTGCAGCCCTGGATGGTCCCACTCCCACCTCAGGCAGAGGGGTGGGAGGACAGGAGGACGGGCCTGCAGCCTGGATGGTCCCAGTCCCACCTCAGGCAGAGGGGTGGGAGGACAGGAGGCTGGGCCTGCAGCCTGGATGGTCCCAGTCCCACCTCAGGCAGAGGGGTGGGAGGACAGGAGGACGGGCCTGCAGCCTGGATGGTCCCACTCCCACCTCAGGCAGAGGGGTGGGAGGACAGGAGGCTGGGCCTGCAGCCCTTTATGGTCCCACTCCCACCTCAGGCAGAGGGGTGGGAGGACAGGAGGCCGGGCCTGCAGCCCTGGATTGTCCCACTCCCACCTCAGACAGAAGGGTGATCAAACCGTGATCTTTATCAATGATGACAAGGCAGAAACAGTGGAAGTTTAAACTGGACAGATATTTCACAGCTGGATTCACACAATACAGACAGCAATGTATCGTAGATTGTGGAAGTGCCACAAATGTTGTCAAATGCAGGACGTGGGGTCCCTCAATGTTTCAATCTTGCTGAGAGACTGTCAGCCCACAGGGACAACATTTCTGTTTAATAGGACTGATGGACAAGTTAAAATAGTTCCGTTTCAAAGTTTAAAATAACCAGTCATTTTTCTGTGCAGCTTTCGGAATCTGTCAGTGGAATTTACTTCACACAGGCAAGTTTAACAAGTGTATGGGGAACTGATTAGAAGTTTTGATGGAGATATTCCTGCATTATGGAAATGTGTGAGATCTATTTCGGGTTGGGAAATGGATTGAGGATCAAAGGAAGCAGTTGTTTTTTAACTACATTAGACTGAGAGCCTTGAAGATTCACAACTTCCATGTGCTGTGAGAAAGGATTGATTAACCAAGGCCTATTATTCAAATACTTCAGACAAGTGAATACGCTACAGGAACATTGAATACACAGACAGAGACAAGCAGACACCTGTAATCGGAGCTTAAACTTCACGTTTGAATGTGAAGGGCTGAAATAAACAAGAGTCCACCCTGGGATTCGGTGCAATTTAAGTTCTGCTTTTCCAAAAAATAAAAATAACTATCTGCAATGAAAAATGCCTTGGACAGGACAGAGGGATTTTGACTCTGTATTTAACCCCAGACAGTATTTGTGTTGTAAGTGTTTGATGGGCAGTGTAGATGGAGCTTTACTCTGAAACACTGGAATTCAGTCTCAGGGCTGATTTAATCAAAATGCTTCAGAATAATGATTGATATTGTACATCTCGTGTGTGTCTCAGTGTCAGCTGTGAAACATGTACAGCACAATCTCATCCTGTTTCTATGTCTCTCTCTCTCTCTCGCTGAAATTAGCTGGTCCATTTCCTAAATTACCACCTTTCAAAAGGGCTCCATTGCCTGTGAAGCAGTTTGTGATACCCAAAGGTGATGAAAAGTGCTTCAGAATTATCTGTCCCCAAGCTGCTGTGAGGATGTTCAGAGTCAGTGTGTGACTTGGGTCACACACAGGCCAGATACACCTCTCCAAGTTAAAGGTGGAGAATGGATCTCGCTCCATTTGAAAGATGTATTGACCCAGTCTGTCTGAGTTTGAGTATCTGTGTTTCTGTACACGTGTGTGTGTGTTGGGGGAGGGGGGTTATGTGTGGCATTCTTTACGCGGCACTGGAAGTTACACGGTAGCACAGTGGCTAGCACTGCGGCCTCACAGCTCCAGAGCCCCAGGTTCGAATCCCGGCTTGGGTCGCAGTCTGTGCGGAGTCTGCACGTTCTCCCCTTGTCCGCGTGGGTTTCTCCCGGGTGCTCCGGTTTCCCCCGTGAAGTCCCGAAGGACGTGCTGTTTGGTGAATTGGACATTATGTATTCACCCTCAGTGTACCCGAACAGGCGCCAGAGTTGAGACTGGGGACTTTTCTCAGTAACTTCATTGCAGTCTGTGACTGTGTGTCTGTGTGTGTGTCTGTGTGTGTGTGTCTGTGTGTGTGTGTCTGTGTGTGTGTGTCTGTGTCTGTGTGTGTGTCTGTGTGTGTGTGTCTGTCTGTGTGTGTGTGTGTGTGTGTCTGTGTGTGTGTCTGTGTGTGTGTGTGTGTGTGTCTGTGTGTGTGTGTGTCTGTGTGTGTGTGTGTATGCCTGTGTGTGTGTGTGTGTGTGTGTATCTGTGTGTCTCAGTTTGACTTTGTTGAGTACTGATTGAAGATAATGAGATAGAAAGTTTGATAGAAAGTTTGGCAGCATTGTCGGTGTAAACAATAATGACAGAGACAGTGTGAACCCTGAAGAGAGCGCCATACCTGGGCCCACTCCCCTACCCCGTCGCTGTCACCCCACCTAACCTGAACATCTTTAGATACTGTGGGCAATTTGGATTTATCTTGGCCAACCCACCTAACCTGCACGTCTTTGGGCGGTGGGAGGAAACCGGAGCACCCGGAGGAAACCCACGCAGACACGGGGAGAACGTCCAGACTCCGCACAGACAGTGACCCAAGCCGGAATCGAACCTGGGACCCTGTAGCTGTGAGGCAGCAGTGCTAACCACTGTTCAATCCCGGCTCTGGGTCACTGTCCGTGTGGAGTTTGCACATTCTCCCCGTGTTAGCCTGGGTCTCACCCCCACAACCCAAAGATGTGCAGGGCAGGTGGATGGGCCACGCTAAGTTGCCCCTGAATTGGAAAAACTGAACTGGGCTCTGAATTTATTGTAAAAGTATTTTTATTGCCGTTTCCACAATTCTGTGCATTGCGGCTAGTTTACATTTCTCAGAGAGTGAAAAGGCTTTCTCTTACGTTTCTATCGTTACAAACTGTTGCCGTTCAGTTCGGCGTGTCTGCCCCCCCCCCCGAACCCCCCTTTCCCTAACCCTTCCCCTCTCTCCCCCGCAGACCCTCCGTGATGCCCTTCCGGGCCGACCTGGTGTGTGACCCCCTGCTCCTTGTTTACCCCCTTACCCCCCTTTCTTTTCTCCCTCCATCGGTTTCAGCCGTGTTCTTTCAGTGGATTGGGGGGGGGGGTTCCCCCTCCCCATCTCTCTCAGTGGGGGAAGGGGTCCCCCTCTCCATCCCTCTCGGTGGGGGGGGGGGGATGTTCCCCCCTCTCCATCTTCCTCGGTGGGGTAGGGGTTCCCCCCTCTCCATCTCTCTCGGTGGGGGGGGGGTGTTCACCCTCTCCATCCCTCTCGGTGGGGGGGGGGGGTTCCCCCCTCTCCATCTCTCTCGGTGGGGGGGGGGTGTTCCCCCCTCTCCATCTTCCTCGGTGGGGTGGGGGTTCCCCCCTCTCCATCTCTCTCGGTGGGGGGGGGGGGTGTTCACCCTCTCCATCCCTCTCGGTGAGAGGTGGTTCCCCCTCTCCATCTTTCTCGGTGGGGCGGGGTTACCCCCCTCTCCATCCCTCTCAGTGGGAGGTGGCTCCCCCTCTCCATCTCTCTCGGTGGGGGTGGGGGTTCCCCCCTCTCCATCCCTCTCGGTGGGGGTGGTGGTTCCCCCTCTCCATCTCTCTCGGTGGGGGTGGGGGTTCCCCCCTCCCCATCCCTCCTGGTGGGGGGGTTCCCCCCTCTCCATCTCACTCGGTGGGGGGGGGCTTCCCCCTTTCCATCCCTCTCGGTGGGGGGGGTCCCCCCTCATGATCTCTCTCGGCGGAGGGGGGGGTCCCCCCTCTCCATCCCTCTCAGTGGGGGGGGGGTTCCCCCTCTCCATAACTCTCGGTGGGGGGAGGATTCCCCCCTCCATCTCTCTCGGTGTGGGGGGATTCCCCCTCTCCATCTCTCTCGGTGGGGAGGGGTCCTCCCTCTCCATATCTCTCGGTGGGGTGCGGGTTCCCCCCTCTCCATCCCTCTCGGTGGGGGGGGGTCCCCCTCTCCATCTCTCTCGGTGGCGGGTCCCCTCTCTCCATCACTCTCGGTGGGGGTGGGGGTTCCCCCCTCTCCATCCCTCTCGGTGGGGGGGTCCCCCCTCTCCGTCTCTCTCGGTGGGGGGTCCCCCCTCTCCATCACTCTCGGTGGGGGGAGGGGTGTTACCCCCTCTCCATCTCTCTCATAGAACATTACGGCGCATTACAGGCCCTTCGGCCCTCGATGTTGCGCCGACCTGTGAAACCACTCTAAAGCCCATCTACACTATTCCCTTATCATCCATATGTCTATCCAATGACCATTTGAATGTCCTTAATGTTGGCGAGTCCACTACTGTTGCAGCAGGGCATTTCACGCCCTTACTACTCTCTGAGTAAAGAACGTACCTCTGACATCTGTCTTATATCTATCTCCCCTCAATTTAAAGCTATGTCCCCTCGTGCTAGACATCACCATCCAAGGAAAAAGACTCTCACTGTCCACCCTATCCAATCCTCTGATCATCTTGTATGCCTCAATTAAGTCACCTCTTAACCTTCTTCTCTCTATCGAAAACAGCCTCAAGTCCCTCAGCCTTTCCTCATAAGATCTTCCCTCCATACCAGGCAACATTCTGGTAAATCTCCTCTGCACCCTTTCCAATGCTTCCACATCCTTCCTATAATGCGGCGACCAGAACTGTACGCAATTCTCCAAATGCGGCCGCACCAGAGTTTTGTACAGCTGCAACATGACCTCATGGTCTGAAACTCAGACACTCTACCAATAAAAGCTAACACACCGTACGCCTTCTTAACAACCCTCTCAACCTGAGTGGCAACTTTCAGGGATCTATGTACATGGACACCGAGATCTCTCTGCTCATCCACACTGCCAAGAATCTTACCATTAGCCCAGTACTCGGTCTTCCTGTTATTCCTTCCGAAATCAATCACCTCACACTTTTCTGCATTAAACTCCATTTGCCACCTCTCAGCCCAGCGCTGCAGCTTATCTATGTCCCTCTGTAACTTGTAACATCCTTCCGCGCTGTCCACAACTCCACCGACTTTAGTGTCATCTGCAAATTTACTCACCCATCCTTCTACGCCCTCCTCTCGGTCATTTATAAAAATGACAAACAGCAGTGGACCCAAAACAGATCCTTGTGGTACACCACTAGTAACTGGACTCCAGTCTGAACACTTCCCATCAACCACCACCCTTTGTCTTCTTCCAGCTAGCCAATTTCTGATCCTAACTGCTAAATCTCCCTGAATCCCATGCTTCCGTATTTTCTGCAGTAGCCTACCGTGGGGAACCTTGTCAAACGCTTTACTGACATCCATATACACCACATAGAACATATACATAGAACATAGAACAATACAGCGCAGTACAGGCCCTTCGGCCCACGATGTTGCACCGAAACAAAAGTCACCTAACCTACACTGTGCCATTATCATCCATATGTTTATCCAATAAACTTTTAAATGCCCTCAATGTTGGCGAGTTCACTACTGTAGCAGGTAGGGCATTCCACGGCCTCACTACTCTTTGCGTAAAGAACCTACCTCTGACCTCTGTCCTATATCTATTACCCCTCAGTTTAAAGTTATGTCCCCTCGTGCCAGCCATATCCATCCGCGGGAGAAGGCTCTCACTGTCCACCCTATCCAACCCCCTGATCATTTTGTATGCCTCTATTAAGTCTCCTCTTAACCTTCTTCTCTCCAACGAAAACAACCTCAAGTCCATCAGCCTTTCCTCATAAGATTTTCCCTCCATACCAGGCAACATCCTGGTAAATCTCCTCTGCACCCGCTCCAAAGCCTCCACGTCCTTCCTATAATGCGGTGACCAGAACTGTACGCAATACTCCAAATGCGGCCGTACCAGAGTTCTGTACAGCTGCAACATGACCTCCCGACTCCGGAACTCAATCCCTCTACCAATAAAGGCCAACACTCCATAGGCCTTCTTCACAACCCTATCAACCTGGGTGGCAACTTTCAGGGATCTATGTACATGGACACCTAGATCCCTCTGCTCATCCACACTTTCAAGAACTTTACCATTATCCAAATATTCCGCATTCCTGTTATTCCTTCCAAAGTGAATCACCTCACACTTCTCTACATTAAACTCCATTTGCCACCTCTCAGCCCAGCTCTGCAGCTTATCTATATCCTTCTGTAACCTGCTACATCCTTCCACACTATCGACAACACCACCGACTTTAGTATCGTCTGCAAATTTACTCACCCACCCTTCTGCGCCTTCCTCTAGGTCATTGATAAAAATGACAAACAGCAACGGCCCCAGAACAGATCCTTGTGGTACTCCACTTGTGACTGTACTCCATTCTGAACATTTCCCATCAACCACCACCCTCTGTCTTCTTTCAGCTAGCCAATTTCTGATCCACATCTCTAAATCACCCTCAATCCCCAGCCTCCGTATTTTTTGCAATAGCCTACCGTGGGGAACCTTATCAAACGCTTTGCTGAAATCCATATACACCACATCAACTGTTCTACCCTCGTCTACCTGTTCAGTCACCTTCTCAAAGAACTCAATAAGGTTTGTAAGGCATGACCTACCCTTCACAAAGCCATGCTGACTATCCCTGATCATATTATTCCTATCTAGATGATTATAAATCTTGTCTCTTATAATCCCCTCCAAGACTTTACCCACTACAGACGTGAGGCTCACCGGTCTATAGTTGCCGGGGTTGTCTCTACTCCCCTTTTTGAACAAAGGGACCACATTTGCTGTCCTCCAGTCCTCTGGCACTATTCCTGTAGCCAATGATGACATAAAAATCAAAGCCAAAGGTCCAGCAATCTCTTCCCTGGCCTCCCATAGAATCCTAGGATAAATCCCATCAGGTCCCGGGGACTTATCTATTTTCAGCCTGTCCAGAATTGCCAACACCTCTTCCCTACGTACCTCAATGCCATATATTCTATTAGCCTGGGGCTCAGCATTCTCCTCCACAACATTATCTTTTTCCTGAGTGAATACTGACGAAAAATATTCATTTAGTATCTCGCCTATCTCTTCAGACTCCACACACAATTTCCCATCCCTGTCCTTGACTGGTCCTACTCTTTCCCTAGTCATTCGCTTATTCCTGACATACCTATAGAAAGCTTTTGGGTTTTCCTTGATCCTTCCTGCCAAATACTTCTCATGTCGCCTCCTTTCTCGTCTTAGCTCTCTCTTTAGATCCTTCCTCGCTACCTTGTAACTATCCATCGGCCCAACCGAAACTTCACACCTCATCTTCACATAGGCCTCCTTCTTCCTCTTAACAAGAGATTCCACTTCTTTGGTAAACCACGGTTCCCTCGCTCGACGCCTTCCTCCCTGTCTGACCGGTACATACTTATCAAGAACACGCAGTAGCTGATCCTTGAACAAGCCCCACTTATCCAGTGTGCCCTACACTTGCAGCCTACTTCTCCACCTTATCCCCCCCCCAAGTCACGTCCAATGGCATCATAATTGCCCTTCCCCCAGCTATAACTCTTGCCCTGCGGTGTATACTTATCCCTTTCCATCATTAACGTAAACGTCACCGAATTGTTGTCACTGTCCCCAAAGTCCTCTCCTACCTCCAAATCCAACACCTGGCCTGGTTCATTACCCAAAACCAAATCCAACGTGGCCTCGCCTCTTGTTGGCCTGTCAACATATTGTTTCAGGAAACCCTCCTGCACACACTGTACAAAAGACGACCCATCTATTGTACTCGAACTATATCTTTTCCAGTCAATATTTGGAAAGTTAAAGTCTCCCATAATAACTACCCTGTTATTTTCGCTCATATCCAGAATCATCTTCGCAATCCTTTCCTCTACATCCCTAGAACTATTAGGAGGCCTATAAAAAACTCCCAACAGGGTGACCTCTCCTTTCCTGTTTCTAACTTCAGCTCATACTACCTCGGAAGAAGAGTCCCCATCTAGCATCCTCTCCGCCACCGTAATACTGCTCTTGACTAGCAGCGCCACACCTCCCCCTCTTTTGCCTCCTTCTCTGAGCTTACTAAAACACCTAAACCCCGGAACCTGCAACATCCATTCCTGTCCCTGCTCTATCCATGTCTCCGAAATGGCCACAACATCGAAGTCCCAGGTACCAACCCATGCTGCCAGTTCCCCTACCTTATTTCGTATACTCCTGGCATTGAAGTAGACACACTTTAAACCACCTACCTGAACATCGGCCCCCTCCTGCGACGTCAAATCTGAGCTCCTGACCTCTATACTCTCATTCTCCCTTACCCTAAAACTACAATCCAGGTTCCCATGCCCCTGCTGTATTAGTTTAAACCCCCCCAAAGAGCACTACCAAATCTCCCCCCCAGGATATTTGTGCCCCGCAGGTTCAGATGTAGACCATCCTGTCTGTAGAGGTCCCACCTTCCCCAGAAAGAGCCCCAGTTATCCAGAAATCTGAATCCCTCCCGCCTGCACCATCCCTGTAGCCACGTGTTTAATTGCTCTCTCTCCCTATTCCTCATCTCACTATCACGTGGCACGGGCAACAACCCAGAGATAACAACTCTGTTTGTTCTAGTTCTGAGCTTCCATCCTAGCTCCCTGAAAGCCTGCCTGACATCCTTATCCCCTTTCCTACCTATGTCGTTAGTGCCAATGTGGACCACGACTTGGGGCTGCTCCCCCTCCCCCTTGACCCGGAAAACACGATCCGAGACATCACGTACCCTTGCACCTGGGAGGCAACATACCAAACGTGAGTCTCTCACGCTCCCACAAAATCTCCTATCTGTGCCCCTGACTATAGAGTCCCCAATTACTAATGCTCTGCTCCTCTCCCCCCTTCCCTTTTGAGCAACAGGGACAGACTCCGTGCCAGAGGCCCGTACCCCATGGCTTACCCCTGGTAAGCCACCCCCCCCCCACAAGTATCCAAAGCGGTATACTTGTTTCTCAGGGGAACGACCGCAGGGGATCCCTGCACTGACTGTTTTGCGCCATTTAAGTTGTGAATAACTGACAGAGTGTGATTGGTCAGTTATTGTGCAGAGCTGGAATAGAACTTGTCTTTCCCCAGTCAGAGGCCAGAAAGCAAACACGTGGCACAGCCGCTTTTAACATTAATTGTAAAGCAACCTGAAAAAAGATAGACCTCCCTCTAATGATTAAATGTGCGTCTGCTTTTATTGGGAATACAGAAAATGAGGTAATGAAAGGATGTGAGGAACAAGCGGGAAATGACATTGAGGCAGAAGCTGAGCAGTGATTAAATTGAATGGTGGAGGAGGTGTGAGTGACCGTGTAGTCTCCCCATGTTGTCATTTGTTATCAGTTCCGGCTCTGCATTACTCCTGATGAATGTAGCTGCATGATCATATACTTCAGTTACATCTTTCCCACAGATATTTATATTGTTCATGGAAATAGTTCATTTACATCCAGATTATCCAAAACTAATATCATCTCAAATGTGTGGAACGAATCTCACATCATCGTCTTTTATTCCCAATAACCCAGCCCCAGCCAATCCAATCATCCCGAAGGGAAAACTGCTTCTAAACGATTCACACAGCGAGTGGTTCTGATCTGGTCTGCACGGCCTGGGACACTGGTGCCGGCAGGTACAACAGTGGTTTCACAGGGAATGGTAGGAGCGACAGAAATCAAATGTACGTCTCCAGGGAAAGGGTGGTGCAGTCGGATTGAATCATCTGCTCATCTACAGAGCCGCTGAGGTCAAACGGAATGAAATGAAACGGAATGAAATGAAATGAAAATTGCTTATTGTCACAAGTAGGCTTCAAATGAAGTTACTGCGAAAAGCCCCTAGTCGCCACATTCCGGCGCCTGTTCGGGGAGGCTGGTACAGGAATTGAACCGTGCTGCTGGCCTGCCTTGGTCTGCTTTAAAAGCCAGCGATTTATCCCAGTGTGCTAAACCAGCCCCAGGAATGACTGTCCTCCTTCGGGACTTCACGCATTTTAAAGGCTTTGGATGTGGTCTGGCTGGGAGATGATGGGACCAACACCTGCAGGTTCCCTCCAAGTTCCCCAGCACCACGAGTATTCTCACTGTAATCCTTTCTATTCACTGTGTCCATGTGTGAACCCAGCGTCCGCTTTAGCTCACTGCTTACTTCACAGCATCAACTTCATTGTAAGTTCCAATCTGTCTGACCCTGGGCGCTGCCTGTGCTTTAATATTGAAAACATCTGTGTTGCTCCCAATAAAAGCAGACGCACATTTAATCATTCGAGGGAGGTCTATCTTTTTTCAGGTTGCTTTACAATTATTGTTAAAAGCGGCTGTGCCACGTGTTTGCTTTCTGGCCTCTGACTGGGGAAAGACAAGTTCTATTCCAGCTCTGCACAATAACTGACCTATCACACTCTGCAGTTATTCACAACTTAAATGGTGCAATACTGCATGGAGGACATTTACTTCATCCAGGATCTGATTTTATAATTTAGGAACAAGTTTGTTTACTCAGCAAATGTATTAATCGGTATTGTGTTTCCCACATGATAGCCAGTTTCCCATATCTCCAAGAAAACTCCCTCACACTCTATCTCTCCCTTGCACTCTCTCCCTCCCTCACCCTCACTCTCTCACACTATCCCTCTCTCACACTCTCTCCCTCGCTCACACTCTCTCCCTCTCAACAATCCCTCCCACTCTCACACTCTCTCCCTCTCCCACACTGTCACCCACTCTCACACTCTCTCCCTCTCCCACACTGTCTCCCTCTCTCACACTGTCTCCCTCTCTCACACTCTCTCCCTCTCTCACACTGTCTCCCTCTCTCACAGTCTCTCCCTCTCTCACATTGTCACCCACTCTCACACTCTTTCCCTCGCTTTCACTCTCTCCCTCTCAACAATCCCTCCCTCTCTCACACTCTCTCCCTCTCCCACACTCTCTCCCTCTCTCACACTCTCTCCCTCTCTCACACTCTCTCCCTCTCAACAATCCATCCCTCTCTCACACTCTATCCCTCTCCCACACTTTCTCCCTCACTCTCTCTCTCTCTCTCTCTCTCTCGCTCTCACACTCCCTTCATCTCTCACAGTGACTCACTCTCTCCCACTCTCACACTCTCTCCCTCTCCCACACTGTCTCCCTCTCTCACACTGTCTCCCTCTCTCACACTTTCTCCCTCTCTCACACTGTCTCCCTCTCTCACACTGTCTCCCTCTCTCACACTCTCTCCCTCTCCCACACTGCCACCCACTCTCACACTCTCTCCCTCTCCCACACTGCCTCCCACTCTCACACTGTCACTCACTCTCACACTCTCTCCCTCTCCCACACTGCCACCCACTCTCACACTGTCTCCCTCTCTCACACTCTCTCCCTCTCCCACACTGTCACCCACTCTCACACTCTCCCTCTCCCACACTGTCACCCACTCTCACACTGTCTCCCTCTCCCACACTGCCTCCCACTCTCACACTCTCTCCCTCTCTCACACTCTGTCCCACACTGTCTCCCTCTCTCACACTCTCTCACACTCTCTCCCTCTCACACTCTCTCCCTCTCCCACACTGTCTCCCTCTCTCACACTTTCTCCCTCTCTCACACTCTCTCCCTCTCTCACACTTTCTCCCTCTCTGACACTCTCTCCCTCTATCACATTCTGTCCCCCTCTCACACTCCCTCCCTCTCTCACAGTGTCTCACTCTCTCACACTCTCTCACTTTCTCACCCTCCCTCTCTCACCCTCCCTCTCTCACACTTTCTCCCTCTCTCACACTCTCTCCCCTCTCCCCTTTCGCATTCTCTCTTTTGTACTCCCTCCCTCTCTAGCACTCTCACCCTCTCTCACACTCTCCCCCTCACATTCTCTCCCTCTGACACATTCTCTACCTCAGTCACCCCCCCTCTCTCCCACTGTCTCCCACTTTGTCTGCTGTCAGACTCTCTCCCTCTCTCGCACTCTCTCCCTGTCTAACACAATCTACCTGTCTCACTCACTCTCCCTTCCTCACACTCTCTCCCTCTCTCACCCTCCATCTCTCACAATCCCTCCCTCTCTCCCACTGTCTTCCACTTTGTCTCCCTCTCAGACTCTCTGCCTCTCTCACACTCTCTCCCTGTCTAACACAACCTACCTGTCTCACTCACTCTCCCTTCCTCACACTCTCTCCCTCTCTCACCCTCCATCTCTCACAATCCCTCCATCTCTCACACTCCCTCTCTCAAATTCCTGCCTCTCACATACTTTCTTCTTCATTGATACTCACTCCCACTCTCCCACTCTCTCTAGCAGATTTCCCTTGTCTCACACTTACCCCTCTCTCACATTCTGTCCCTCTCTCTCACTCTCCCCCCCTCTCTCTCTCTGCATCATGCCCTCTCTCCCTCTCTCACATCTCCGTGAGACACTTTCACACTCTGTCCCTCTCTCTCTCCATCCCTATATCTCTCTCCCTCCATGCCTCCCTCCCTCTCACAAAACTCCCTCAATGACACTTTCTCTCACACTCTTTCTCTCTCTCACACTTTGTCCCTCTCTCACACTTTCTCTCACTCTCTATCCCTCTCTCACACTTTCTCTCACACACTTTCCCTCTCTCACACTTTCCCTCACTCTCTTTCCCTCTCTCACAGTTTTTCTCACTCTCTTTCCCTCTCTCACAATTTCTCTCACTCTCTTTCTCTCTCTCACAATTTCTCTCACAATCTTTCCCTCTCTCACACTTTCCCTCTCTCACACTTTTTCTCACTCTCATTCCCTCTCTCACAATTTCTCTCACTCTCTTTCCCTCTCTCACAATTTCTCTCACACTCTTTCGCTCTCTCACACGTTCTCTCACATTCTTTCCCTCTCTCACACTTTCCCTCTCTCACACTTTTTGTCACTCTCTTTCCCTCTCTCACAATGTCTCTGACTCTATTTCACTCTCTCACACTTTGTCTTAAACTCTTTCCCTCTCTCACACTTTCTCTCATACTCTTTCCCTCTCTCACACTTTCCGTCTCTCACACTTTCTCTCACACTTTCCCTCTCTCACACTTTCTCTGACTCTCTTTCCCTCTCTCACACTTTCTCTCACACTCGTTCCCTCTCTCACACATTCTCTCACACTCTTTCCCTCTTTCACACTTTCTCTGACTCTCTTTCCATCTCTCACATTTTCTCTCACACTCTTTCCCTCTTTCACACTTTCTCTGACTCTCTTTCACTCTCTCACATTTTCTCTCACACTCTTTCCCTCTCTCACACGTTCTCTCACACTCTTTCCCTCTATCACACTTTCTCTCACTCTCTTTCCCTCTCTCACACTTTCCCTCACAATCGTTCCCTCTCCCGCTCCCTCAGTCACTCAGTCGCTCTCTCCTGTACTTATGTCTAAGATTATGTGAGTATTTAATACACCATCCTTCTCACCCAATCTGCCTCCCTCAGCCACTCAGCCTCTCCACTCTCTGCTTCCCTTTCTCTCAGACAATCCACCTCCTTCTCCCGTTTTATCCTTTATTTCTCCACCCTCTTTCTCTCCCAATATCTCTCCTCACACCCTCTTTCTCTCTCACCCTGTCTTCTATCAGCACATCTCACACACCAGTTCTCTCTTCCTCCACATCTCACCCCGCCTCTCTCCCAGTTGAAGTGTGTGTATCAGATGGAGGCCGGTGTCAGTTAGGGACGGGGTACTAGTTTTCACTGCTGACTATGTATTAATGCTGCTCTCTGAGGTGATGAGTTTGTTGCTGCCGCAGCCTCTGAGTTTTCTGAGGTTCCAATGATTCTAAATATTTTCTTAGTTTGAGGGGCTGAATCAGATTTAGATATGGGATCACATACTTTGCGCTTTAAATAGTTCCAGATTTTGGAGACATTGAAATGTTCTACTTATGCTCAAACATAGCCTACTGAAATAAAATAAAGGAATGGTCACAGTTACAGAGACAGCTACATCCCAGAGTGCAGTGGAACCACCCAGAGAAACACACTGACAATTGGAACTGAATCACTGAATGGTCACAGTTACAGAGGCAGCTACACCCCAGAGTGCAGTGGACCCACCCAGAGAAACACACTGACAATTGGAACTGAATCACTGAATGGTCACAGTTACAGAGACAGCTACACCCCAGAGTGCAGTGGACCCACCCAGAGAAACACACTGACAATTGGAACTGAATCACTGAATGGTCACAGTGACAGAGGCAGCTACACCCCAGAGTGCAGTGGAACCACCCAGAGAAACACACTGACAATTGGAACTGAATCACTGAATGGTCACAGTTACAGAGGCAGCTACACCCCAGAGTGCAGTGGAACCACCCAGAGAAACACACTGACAATTGGAACTGAATCACTGAATGGTCACAGTTACAGAGACAGCTACACCCCAGAGTGCAGTGGAACCACCCAGAGAAACACACTGACAATTGGAACTGAATCACTGAATGGTCACAGTTACAGAGACAGCTACACCCCAGAGTGCAGTGGACCCACCCAGAGAAACACACTGACAATTGGAACTGAATCACTGAGTGGTCACAGTTACAGAGGCAGCTACACCCCAGAGTGCAGTGGAACCACCCAGAGAAACACACTGACAATTGGAACTGAATCACTGAATGGTCACAGTTACAGAGACAGCTACACCCCAGAGTGCAGTGGAACCACCCAGAGAAACACACTGACAATTGGAACTGTATCACTGAATGGTCACAGTTACAGAGACAGCTACACCCCAGAGTGCAGTGGACCCACCCAGAGAAACACACTGACAATTGGAACTGAATCACTGAGTGGTCACAGTTACAGAGGCAGCTACACCCCAGAGCGCAGTGGAACCACCCAGAGAAACACACTGACAATTGGAACTGAATCACTGAATGGTCACAGTTACAGAGGCAGCTACACCCCAGAGTGCAGTGGAACCACCCAGAGAAACACACTGACAATTGGAGCTGAATCACTGAATGGTCACAGTTACAGAGACAGCTACACCCCAGTGTGCAGTGGACCCACCCAGAGAAACACACTGACAATTGGAACTGAATCACTGAATGGTCACAGTTACAGAGGCAGCTACACCCCAGAGTGCAGTGGAACCACCCAGAGAAACACACTGACAATTGGAACTGAATCACTGAATGGTCACAGTTACAGAGTCAGCTACATCCCAGAGTGCAGTGGACCCACCCAGAGAAACACACTGACAATTGGATCTGAATCACTGAATGGTCACAGTTATAGAGACAGCTACGCCCCAGAGTGCAGTGGACCCACCCAGAGAAACACACTGACAATTGGAACTGAATCACTGAATGGTCACCGTCACAGAGACAGCTACACCCCAGAGTGCAGTGGAACCACCCAGAGAAACACACTGACAATTGGAACTGAATCACAGAATGGTCACAGTTACAGAGGCAGCTACATCCCAGAGTGCAGTGGAACCACCCAGAGAAACACACTGACAATTGGAACTGAATCACTGAATGGTCACAGTTACAGAGACAGCTACACCCCAGAGTGCAGTGGACCCACCCAGAGAAACACACTGACAATTGGAACTGAATCTCTGAATGGTCACAGTTACAGAGACAGCTACACCCCAGAGTGCAGTGGACCCACCCGGAGAAACACACTGACAATTGGAACTGAATCACTGAATGGTCACAGTTACAGAGACAGCTACACCCCAGACTGCAGTGGACCCACCCAGAGAAACACACTGACAATTGGAACTGAATCACTGAATGGTTACAGTTACAGAGACAGCTACACCCCAGAGTGCAGTGGAACCACCCAGAGAAACACACTGACAATTGGAACTGAATCACAGAATGGTCACAGTTACAGAGGCAGCTACACCCCAGAGTGCAGTGGACCCACCCAGAGAAACACACTGACAATTGGAACTGAATCACTGAATGGTCACAGTTACAGAGACAGCTACACCCCAGAGTGCAGTGGACCCACCCAGAGAAACACACTGACAATTGGAACTGAATCACTGAATGGTCACAGTTACAGAGACAGCTACACCCCAGAGTGCAGTGGACCCACCCAGAGAAACACACTGACAATTGGAACTGAATCACTGAATGGTCACAGTTACAGAGACAGCTACACCCCAGAGTGCAGTGGAACCACCCAGAGAAACACACTGACAATTGGAACTGAATCACTGAATGGTCACAGTTACAGAGACAGCTACACCACAGAGTGCAGTGGACCCACCCAGAGAAACACACTGACAATTGGAACTGAATCACTGAATGGTCACAGTTACAGAGACAGCTACACCCCAGAGTGCAGTGGACCCACCCAGAGAAACACACTGACAATTGGAACTGAATCACTGAATGGTCACAGTTACAGAGACAGCTACACCCCAGAGTGCAGTGGAACCACCCAGAGAAACACACTGACAATTGGAACTGAATCACAGAATGGTCACAGTTACAGAGGCAGCTACACCCCAGAGTGCAGTGGACCCACCCAGAGAAACACACTGACAATTGGAACTGAATCACTGAATGGTCACAGTTACAGAGACAGCTACACCCCAGAGTGCAGTGGAACCACCCAGAGAAACACACTGACAATTGGAAATGAATCTCTGAATGGTCACAGTTACAGAGACAGCTACACCCCAGAGTGCAGTGGAACCACCCAGAGAAACACACTGACAATTGGAACTGAATCACTGAATGGTCACAGTTACAGAGGCAGCTACACCCCAGGGTGCAGTGGACCCACCCAGAGAAACACACTGACAATTGGAACTGAATCACTGAATGGTCACAGTTACAGAGGCAGCTACATCCCAGAGTGCAGTGGACCCACCCAGAGAAACACACTGACAATTGGAACTGAATCACTGAATGGTCGCAGTTATAGAGACAGCTACACCCCAGAGTGCAGGGGACACACCCAGAGTAACACACTGACAATTGGAACTGAATCACTGAGTGGTCACAGTTACAGAGGCAGCTACATCCCAGAGTGCAGTGGAACCACCCAGAGAAACACACTGACAATTGGAACTGAATCACTGAATGGTCACAGTTACAGAGACAGCTGCATCCCAGAGTGCAGTGGAACCACCCAGAGAAACACACTGACAATTGGAACTGAATCACTGAATGGTCACAGTTACATAGACAGCTACATCCCAGAGTGCAGTGGAACCACCCAGAGAAACACACTGACAATTGGAACTGAATCACTGAATGGTCACAGTTACAGAGACAGCTACACCCCAGAGTGCAGTGGACCCACCCAGAGAAACACACTGACAATTGGAACTGAATCACTGAATGGTTACAGTTACAGAGGCAGCTACACCCCAGAGTGCAGTGGACCCACCCAGAGAAACACACTGACAATTGGAACTGAATCACTGAATGGTCACAGTTACAGAGGCAGCTACACCCCAGAGTGCAGTGGACCCACCCAGAGAAACACACTGACAATTGGAACTGAATCACTGAATGGTCACAGTTACAGAGACAGCTACACCCCAGAGCGCAGTGGAACCACCCAGAGAAACACACTGACAATTGGAACTGAATCACTGAATGGTCACCGTCCCAGAGACAACTACACCCCAGAGTGCAGTGGAACCACCCAGAGAAACACACTGACAATTGGAACTGAATCACTGAATGGTCACAGTTACAGAGACAGCTACACCCCAGAGTGCAGTGGAACCACCAGAGAAACACACTGACAATTGGAACTGAATCACTGAATGGTCACCGTCACAGAGACAACTACACCCCAGAGTGCAGTGGAACCACCCAGAGAAACACACTGACAATTGGAACTGAATCACTGAATGGTCACAGTTACAGAGGCAGCTACATCCCAGAGAGCAGTGGAACCACCCAGAGAAACACACTGACAATTGGAACTGAATCTCTGAATGGTCACAGTTAGAGAGACAGCTACAACCCAGAGTGCATTGGAACCACCCTGAGAAACCCACTGACAATTGGAACTGAATCACTGAATGGTCACAGTTACAGAGACAGCTACACCCCAGAGTGCAGTGGACCCACCCAGAGAAACACACTGACAATTGGAACTGAATCACTGAATGGTCACAGTTACAGAGGCAGCTACACCCCAGAGTGCAGTGGACCCACCCAGAGAAACACACTGACAATTGGAACTGAATCTCTGAATGGTCACAGTTAGAGAGACAGCTACAACCCAGAGTGCAGTGGAACCACCCAGAGAAACACACTGACAATTGGAACTGAATCTCTGAATGGTCACAGTTAGAGAGACAGCTACAACCCAGAGTGCAGTGGACCCACCCAGAGAAACACACTGACAATTGGAGCTGGATAACTGAATGGTCACAGTGGAGTGAGGGATATCACTGAAACAATCTGAGATGTAGAGATGGGACTGATGGTGTCTGAGTGGACAGCATCCTTTCTGTTAATGTTAGTTGAACAATGTGATCAACACCGTCCAGTGTTTGCAAAGAGGTCACTCACTCAGAAAAATAATATTTGCTTTCACTGAACACACTATCGTAATCTGTTTGTTCACATCTTGAAAAATAAGTTAAACGATGTCACAACCTCAATTTCCCTTGTGTGGTTCCACAGGGTATTAATTAAAAGCTTGGAGAATATATAACCTCAGAGTTTTAGACAGAGAGATTGCCAATCGCAGGAAGGGACACATCACTTCATACTGAAAATGCATCGTCCAATTGATATTGCTGAGAAAGTATTCTACCCAATCCTGGCTATTGTTGGTGTTCCTGGTAAGTGACTGTCACCATTGAATTGATGTAAATCTGTGTGTGAGCGGCTCTCTGATTTTAAACTGCGACTGAATATACCTGATCCTGATCTCGTGCTCACTGTGAAATAGACACCTGGTCAACGATATCATTGTCAAATGTATTCAAGCCTGTCAATGGTTTGAATCCCTTTCATCAACTCACAATAAACCTCTGTTTGTAACTCACTGGATCTCTGACCGGGGATGTTATTATATTGAGTGGAATTTTGTATAATGTTAGATTGGATGACAGCAAAGGCAATCTCTCTGAAGGGAGGTTTAGGAGGAGAAAGAATTAAATCACACTGAGTGTGGGTATCTGTCAGTGTAGAATTGTACTGACTGTGGGTCACTATCAGAGGGGAATATCTGACGGCGGTGAACAAGGATTACTGGAAGTGTCTGTCAGTGTAGAATTGTACTGACTGTGGGTCTCTCACCAGAGTGGAATACTTGAAAGCAGTGAAGAAGGATTACTGGAAATGTCTGTCAGTGTAGAATTGTACTGACTGTGGGTCTCACACCAGAGTGGAATATCTGACAGCGGTGAACAAGGATTACTGGAAGTGTCTGTCAGTGTAGAATTGTACTGACTGTGGGTCTCTCACCAGAGTGGGATATCTGATCCAATTATCTCTCTATTACTGGGACTATCTGTCCGTGTGGAATTGTATTGTGTGTGGGTCAGTAACTGGACTGAAATTAGTTGGTTCTATTTTGAAATGATGTATTTTATTGGTGAGGGGTCGTTCCATTCTGTGGAGTTCTCTCTATGTGTTTTAACTTTGGAATAGGTTGAAAACAGGAAGAGTTTGGCTGTGTTTTGAAGATGTTTGATATTTATTGTATGAAGTGCAATGTCTCTATCTCTGTTTTCTATTGATCTACTCTAACAGGAACAGATATCACCCACACTCTAAGATTTCACAAAACCCACAGCAATGCAGCATTCCAATAGGTTTTGTGATACTTTCTCATTCCTATTCATCCTGAAATGAACTCACAAGTTTGATCAATTTTTATGGGTGTTTTTAAACTGTCTTTCTGCTTCACACGATTTGTGAATCTATTCACCTGAAGCCAGAAACCCCTCCAGTCCATTCACACACTTGTTTTCCAAGGAGTGATTGGGGGACTTATTGTTCTGAACAAAATGCAGCAGCGGACACTGATCTGTCGGGACATTAATGTCCCATCGAAATACCCACTTTGCAAATTCATAATTAATGATGGTGTGTGCCTGTAATTAGTTGTATTCTGCCTCTGTATTCACTATCACTCTCAATTTGATTCTGTCTGTAAATTGTGTAATTATCATTCTGCTTCCCGATCCCATACTGTTGATGGGAATGGTGAAGGAGAGTGATCCCAGTGCTGATCCTTGTGGAACACCACTTCCCATCTTCCACCAATCAGCCTAAATCCCTTTAACTCCTCTCCCTGTTTTCTCTGTGTGTCGCCAGCATGTGTCCATCCTGCTGCTGTGTCCCCTAACTCCACTGGCTCTGAGATTACCCATCAGTCTGTTATGTCGGATCTTACTGACGGCCTTTAGAAAATCAAATTGTTTAACATCCATCATACTACTCAGATCTATTATTTCTGGTAGTTATTGCAATAATTGGATGAAATGTGTCAGGAAGAATGCTGACTTTGGAATATGTGCCGGCTATTTAGTATACTCTGTGTTACTGGATTTCTTTTAACTCAGACTTCTAATTCAATGTTTCCAACTGTTGACATTGTGACTGGAAGATGTGATTATATTCTGTTCTAAATTCAAGAATAACAGAGACCGACTTCTGCTTTTCAATTCTTTGGTAATTATTCTGATGGTGATCAGTGAATAGATAATATTGTCTCTGCTGTTTCTGCCTATTTTATGAATATTTGTTGTGAAATCCATCCGCAACCAGTAATCTCACTCTACCTGGACCCCCTCCTCTGGCCTCCTATCAGCTCTTGATCTTTTGATTGAGATGTGTCAGTGCGACATCGACCGTCTCAATTTCCCTGTGCCTCTCACCAACTCTATCCTGACTCACTCTAAACTTGCTCCAATCCTCTCTCTGATATCCAACCCTGGCCTGGTGATCTAAGCTGCTCACAAGGGCGGTGTCATTATTGTCTGGTGTACTGACATCTTCCTCACAGAGGCTGACCGTCAGCTCTCAGGCCCATCCTGGTACCTCCCCCTGGACCAGCAGCACACCACCAAACATCATGATATTGTTTCCAGGGCTTTCACTGACCTCCTTGACTCTGGATATCTTCTGTCCACAGTCTCGGACACCATAGTGCCACAATCCCACACATCCTGCATCAACCTCCCGCTTCTACCTCCTTCCCAAAATCCACAAACAGGAAAGTCCCAGTGCACCCATTATTTCGGCCTGTTCCAGTCCCACCAAGATCATTTCTTCCCATCTTGGTTCCATCCGCTTTTCCCTGTTCAGCCCCTTCCCAAAGACAGTGGTGGCACAGTGACACAGTGGTTTGCACTGCTGCCTCACAGCAGCAGGATCCCGAAATCAATTCCTACCTTGGGTGACTGTCTGTGTGGAGACTGCACTTTCTCTCCCTGTCTGTGTGGGTTTCCTCCGGGTCTCCGGTTGCCTCCCATAGCCCAAAGATGTGCAGGTTAGGTGGATTGGCCATGCTAAATTACTCCGTAGTGTCCAAAAAGATGTGTAGGTTAGATTAAGGGGTTAATGAGATAGGCGGGGGAGTGAGCTTGGTTAAGGTACTCTTTCAGAGGTTTGGTACAGTCTTAATGGGCCGAATGACCTCCTTCTGCACTGTGGGGATTTTATGATTCCTGGTTCCTCTGGTGCCGTCTGTTAAATAAACAAGGTCCATTTCCCTGGCCCTACCCGCCTAATCTTCACAATGGATGTCCAATCTCCCTGCACCTCCGTTCCCCAACACGAGGGTTGTGTACAGATCCTCATACCCTGCTTCCTGTAAAGACTGCATCTCATTCTCCCACTTTCTCCGCCTCCATTGCCTCTGTTCTGATGCTGGCGTCTTCGAAAGTAGCCCCCCTGGCATGTCTGTCTTTTCCTTAACCTGGCCGTCCCCACCACCTTCCTTTGTTAACAGGGCTCTCAATCGTGTTCAATTCACTTCTCACACCTCTGTCCTCACACATCCCCCTCCCTCCCGGAAACATGATAGGGTTCCCCTCCTCACTTTCCACACCATCAGCCTTCCCATTGAAAGGAAAATCCTCCTCCATCTCTGCCAACTCCAGCATGATGTCACCACCAAACACATCTTCACCTCTCTCCAACCAACCCCCTCAATTTCTGCATTCCTCAGGTACCGCTCCCTCCCCCATGTCCACTTCCCCCTCACACCCCACACCCCTTTCCCTTCCCCCAGCACCTTCTCCTGCAATCACAGATGGTGCAACAACTGTCCCTTTACCTCCTCCCGTGTCCCGGTTCTCAGCAGCAAACTCTCCTTTCTGGGGAAGCAGCGTTTCACTTCTGTGCCTTCAATTTGTTCTCCTGTATTCGCTGCTGCCAATACCGACTCCTCGACATTGGGGAGACTAAACGCAGACTGGGAGACTGCTTTGTGGAACACCTTCACTCAGCCCACAGCATGGCCCCAGCCTTCCTGTTGTGGCCATGTTAACTCAGCACCTTGCTCTCAGGCCCACATGTCTGTCCTTGGCCTGCTGCCAGAATGCAGTGAAGCCCAACGCAAGCTGGAGGAGCAACATCTCATCGTCCAATTCGGATGTTAGATGTAACTTTAATTTCAACAACTTTATTCTGGGAACTTTCTCCTCCATCTTAACGCTCTTGTTTTGGAATGTTCCTACTTGTTTGTCGAATGAAATGAGTCCGAATCTGGAGAGAGTCTATTCCGGCCAAGTGAACCCTGGGGAATGTCCAATGCCGGAGCGGGAATACTCCTGAGAAAAGCTTGGCAGGGATTCTTTCCAAACAGTGAGAGGATGGATTCCTGGGAACAGTGATGTTGGAATTTTCCAGACATGGCAATGGGGGATTCTTGGGAGCGGGTGCTGTATGAATGACTAAACCTGGGAGGGGTGATCCCTCGGGATGTTCTGGAGGCTGGACAGACTCTATTCTGGACAGGCTGTGCTGCACGGTAGCACAGTGGTTGGCACAGTTGATTCACAGCTCCAGGGTCCCAGGTTCGATTCCCGGCTTGGGTCACTGTCTGTGCGGAGTCTGCACTTTCTCCCCCGTGTCTGCGTGGGTTTCCACCGGGTGCTCCGGTTTCCTCCCACAGTACAAAGATGTGCAGGTTAGGTGGATTGGCCAAGATAAATTGTGTTTAGTTTCCAAACAATTTTGATGGGGTCACTGGGTTATGGGGATGGGGTGGGCTGAACTGGTTTTCTCTTTCCAAGGGCCGGTGCAGACTCGATGGGCCGAATGGCTTCCTTTTGCACTGTACATTCTATATTTCTATTCCTCCCATGGTTATGAAGTGGGAAGGTCCCGCGTTTGTTTTATTTTTCCCATTGATCGTGGAATATTCAAATAAACCAGGAGAGGGGTCCAACCCCATCAGAAATCCAGTCCAGGGAACGGTCCAATCCGGGGTGTGGTCCAATAATTGAGCTGGGATGACAATCTCGGGTATGTTTGTATCCGGTTTGGGAAGCCTGGCCGGCCTGAGTGAATCCTGTAAATCAGACTAAATGAGAAATGTAACCTCTCCCAAAGGTCTCTGAATTATAAACATTTTCCTCCCACTGCCATCAAACTGACAGGGCTGCAATTCACACTTTCCCCCCCATTACCCACCTTTAACACTGGAGTTACATTTCCTACTCCCCTCTCTGCAATGTTAATCTCTGTGCCCACTCCTCTCCCAGCACCCCCACCCACCCACTGTCCATTATATTGATGCTGCAATTGTGTCCTGGTTCAGACAGGGAGATTCATTACCCAGTAATTTCCCGCGCCTCTCCTTTCTCTCTCTGACAGTTAATATACTGGGAATTGTGATTCTGTGTCGGGGGAAGTGTGGCCTCTCTACCTGCACCACTCGCTACCTGGTGGCCATGGCAACGGCGGATCTGCTGTTTGTTATCACTCGTATCATACTGAACAGGATCAATGTTTATTATTTCCCCCGGAGTTTCCTGTACCTCACCCCTGTGTGTCGTGTTAACTCTGTCCTGCTCGCTGCAGCCACGGACTGTTCTGTCTGGTTCACCCTCACTTTCTCCTTTGATCGATTTGTGGCCATTCGCTGCCAGAAACTGAAAAGTAAATATTGCACCGGGAAAACTGCGGCTGTGGTTCTGTCCACAAGCGGCCTCCTGCTCTGTGTGAAAAACACCCCCCGGTACTTTACATTGGAACCTGGGAGGATAATCGACAATGTCCAGTGGGGCTGCGTCACAAAGAGCAGCATTTACACTGACCCGGGATGGGGTGGGTATATCTGGTTTGCTCAGGTTGTAACCCCATTGGTGCCGTTCTTCTCAATCCTGTTGACCAACGCTCTGACAGTCAGACACATTTTACTCAGCAGTCGGGTCCGGAAGGCACTGAGGGCCCAGAGTCAGGGAGACAATCGCAGCGACCCAGAGATGGAGAGCAGAAGGAAGTCAATGATTTTACTCTTCAGCATCTCCGGAACGTTCATCCTCCTCTGGACCGTGACTGTTATTAAATTTTTCTATATCGATGTGAGAGGATTATATTACCTCACCGAGCCTCAATATACTTTACAAATAGTCGGATTTATGCTGATGGATTTAAATTGCTGCACAAACACATTTATTTATGTGGTGACTCAGTCCAGGTTCAGGGAGCAGATCAAGGTCGCGGTGAAATATCCGGTTACATCAATTATTAAATTAATGAGAAAATAAAACTGACTGAAAACCTCTCAGCCAATCAGGAGCTCCAGCCGCTGACTGACAGCCTCTCAGCCAATCAGGAGCTCCAGCCGCTGCAGACAGCCTCTCAGCCAATCAGGAGCTCCAGCCGCTGACTGACAGCCTCTCTGCCAATCAGGAGCTCCAACCGCTGACTGACAGTCTCTCAGCCAATCAGAAGCCCCAACCGCTGACTGACAGCCTCTCAGCCAATCAGGAGCTCCAGCCGCTGAGTAACAGACTCTCAGCCAATCAGGAGCTCCAGCCGCTGACTGACAGCCTCTCAGCCAATCAGGAGCTCCAGCCGCTGACTGGCAGCCTCTCAGCAAATCAGGAGCTCCAGCCGCTGACTGACAGCCTCTCAGCCAATCAGGAGCTCTAGCCGCTGACTGACAGTCTCTCAGCCAATCAGGAGCTCCAGCCGCTGACTGACAGTCTCTCAGCCAATCAGGAGCCCCAGCCGCTGACTGACAGCCTCTCTGCCAATCAGGAGCTCCAGCCGCTACGAACAGCCACTCAGCCAATCAGGAGCTCCAGCCGCTGACTCAAACCATCTCAGCAAATCAGGAGCCCTAGCCGCTGACTGACAGTCTCTCAGCCAATCAGGAGCTCCAGCCGCTGACTGGCAGTCTCTCAACCAATCAGGAGCTCCAACCGCTGACTGACAGTCTCTCAGCCAATCAGTATCTCCTGGCGCTGACTGACAGCCTCTCAGCAAATCAGGAGCTGGGTCTGGGGCGTGGGGAACACTGACAGTGCTGGCTGTGTGTTGGGAGCACTGACAGTGCTGGCTGTGTGGGGGGAGCACTGACAGTGCTGGCTGTGTGGGGGGAAGCACTGACAGTGCTGGCTGTGTGGGGGGAGCACTGACAGTGCTGGCTGTGTGGGGGGAGCACTGACAGTGCTGGTTGTGTGGGGGAGCACTGACAGTGCTGGTTGTGTGGGGGGAGCACTGACAGTGCTGGCTGTGTGGGGGAGCACTGACAGTGCTGGCTGTGTGGGGGAGCACTGACAGTGCTGGCTGAGTGGGGGAGCACTGACAGTGCTGGTTGTGTGGGGGGAGCACTGACAGTGCCGGCTGTGTGGTGGGAGCACTGACAGGGCTGGCTGTGTGGGGGAGCACTGACAGTGCTGGCTGTGTGGGGGAGCACTGACAGTGCTGGCTGTGTGGGGGAGCACTGACAGTGCCGGCTGTGTGGTGGGAGCACTGACAGGGCTGGCTGTGTGGGGGAGCACTGACAGTGCTGGCTGTGTGGGGGAGCACTGACAGTGCTGGCTGAGTGGGGGGAGCACTGACAGTGCTGGCTGTGTGGGGGAGTACTTACAGTGCTGGCTGTGTGGGGGAAGCACTGACACTGCTGGCTGTGTGGGGGGGGAGCACTGACAGTGCTGGCTGTGTGGGGGGAGCACTGACAGTGCTGGCTGTGTGGTGGGAGCACTGACAGTGCTGGCTGTGTGGGGGGAGCACTGACAGTGCTGGCTGTGTGGTGGGAGCACTGACAGTGCTGGCTGTGTGGTGGGAGCACTGACAGTGCTGGCTGTGTGGGGGGAGCACTGACAGTTCTGGCTCTGTGGGGGAGCACTGACAGTGCTAGCTCTGTGGGAGAGCACTGGCAGTGCTGGCTGTGTGGGGAGCACTGATAGTGCTGGCTGTGTTGGGGGTCACTGACAGTGCTGGCTGTGTGGGGAGCACTGACAGTGCTAGCTGTGTGGGGTGAGCACTGACAGTGCTGGCTGTGTTGGGGGTCGCTGACAGTGCTGGCTGTGTGGGGAGCACTGACAGTGCTAGCTGTGTGGGGGGGCACTGACAGTGCTGGCTGTGTGGGAGCACTGACAGTGCTGGCTGTGTGGGGGAGCACTGACAGTGATGGCTGTGTGGGGGAGGATGACTGTGCTGGCTGTATGGGGGGAGCACTGACAGTGCTGGCTGTGTGGGGTGCACTGACAGTGCTGCCTCTGTGGGGGAGCACTGTCAGTGCTGGCTGTGTGGGGAGCACTGGCAGTGCTGGCTGTGTGGGTGAAGCACGGACAGGGCTGGCTGTGTGGGGAGCACTGACCATGCTGGCTGTGTGGTGGGAGCACTGACAGTACTGGCTGTGTGGTGGGAGCACTGACAGTGCTGGCTGTGTGGTGGGAGCACTGACAGTGCTGGCTGTGTGGTGGGAGCACTGACAGTGCTGGCTAAGCGGTGGGAGCACTGACAGTGCTGGCTGTGTTGGGGGTCACTGACAGTGCTGGCTGTGTGGGGAGCACTGAGAGTGCTAGCTGTGTGGGGGGGGGGGGCACTGACAGTGCTGGCTGTGTGGGGAGCACTGACAGTGCTGGCTGTGTTGGGGGTCACTGACAGTGCTGGCTGTGTGGGGAGCACTGACAGTGCTAGCTGTGTGGGGGGGGGGGGGGCACTGACAGTGCTGGCTGTGTGGGGAGCACTGACAGCGCTGGCTGTGTGGGGGAGCACTGACAGTGATGGCTGTGTGGGGGAGGATGACTGTGCTGGCTGTATGGGGGAGCACTGACAGTGCTGGCTATGTGGGGTGCACTGACAGTGCTGGCTCTGTGGGGGAGCACTGTCAGTGCTGGCTGTGTGGGGGAGCACTGGCAGTGCTGGCTGTGTGGGTGAAGCACGGACAGGGCTGGCTGTGTGGGGAGCACTGACAATGCTGGCTGTGTGGTGGGAGCACTGACAGTGCTGGCTGTATGGGAGCACTGACAGTGCTGGCTGTGTGGTGGGAGCACTGACAGTGCTCGCTGTGTGGTGGGAGCACTGACAGTGCTGGCTGTGTGGTGGGAGAACTGGCAGTGCTGGCTGTGTGGGGGGGCATTGACAGTGCTGGATGTATGGGGGAGCACTGACTGTGCTGGCTGTGTGGGGGAGCACTGGCAGTGCTGGCTGTGTGGTGGGAGCACTGACAGTGCTGGCTGTATGGTGGGAGCACTGACAGTGCTGGCTGTGTGGTGGGAGCACTGACAGTGCTGTCTGTGTGGTGGGAGCACTGACTGTGCTGGCTGTGTGGTGGAGCACTGGCAGTGCTGGCTGTGTGGTGGGAGTACTGACAGTGCTGGCTGTGTGGTGGGAGCACTGACTGTGCTGGCTGTGTGGGGGAGCACTGGCAGTGCTGGCTGCGTGGTGGGAGCACTGACAATGCTGGCTGTGTGGTGGCAGCACTGATAGTGCTGGCTGTGTGTGGTGGGGGCACTGACAGTGCTGGCTGTGTCGTGGGAGCACTGACAGTGCTGGCTGTGTGGTGGGAGCACTGGCAGTGCCGACTGTGTGGGGGAGCACTGACAGTGCTGGCTATGTGTGACTGGCTGTGTGGGGGAAGCACAGACAGTGCTGAATATGTGGTGGGAGCACTGACAGTGCTGGCTCTGTGGCGGAGCACTGACAGTGCTGGCTGTGTGGGGGAGCCCTGGCAGTGCTGGCTGTGTGGTGGGAGCACTGCCAGTGCTGGCTGTGTGGTGGGAGCACTGACAGTGCTGGCTGTGTGTTGGGAGCACGGACAGTGCTGGCTGTGTGGGGGAGCACTGACAGTGCTGGCTGTGTGGTGGGAGCACTGACAGTGCTGGCTGTATGGTGGGAGCACTGACAGATCTGGCTGTGTGGAGAGCACTGACAGTGCTGGCTGTGTGGTGGGAGCACTGACAGTGCTGGCTGTGTGGTGGGAGCACTGACAGTGCTGGCTGTGTGGGGGTGCACTGACACTGCTGGCTGTGTGGGGGAGCACTGACAGTGCTGGCTATGCAGTGGGAGCACTGGCAGTGCTGGCTGTGTGTTGGGAGCACTGACAGTGCTGGTTGTGTGGGAGAGCACTGACAGTGCTGGCTGTGTGGTGGGAGCACTGACAGTGCTGGCTGTGTGTTGGGAGCACTGACAGTGCTGGTTGTGTGGGGTAGCACTGACAGTGCAGTCTGTGTGGGGGGGCACTGACAGTGCTGGCTGTGTGGGGGGAGCACTGACAGTGCTGGCTGTGTGGGGGAGCACTGACAGTGCTGGCTGTGTGGGGGAAGCACTGACACTGCTGGCTGTGTGGGGGGAGCACTGACAGTGCTGGCTGTGTGGGGGGAGCACTGACAGTGCTGGCTGTGTGGTGGGAGCACTGACCGTGCTGGCTCTGTGGGGGAGCACTGACAGTGCTGGCTGTGTGGTGGGAGCACTGACAGTGTTGGCTCTGTGGGGGAGCACTGACAGTGCTGGCTGTGTGATGGGAGCTCTGACAGTGCTGGCTGTGTGGTGGGAGCACTGGCAGTGCTGGCTGTGTGGGGGGAGCACTGACAGTGCTGGCTGTGTGGGGAGCACTGACAGAGCTGGCTGTGTGGTGGGAGTCCTGACAGTGCTGGCTGAGTTGTGGGAGCACTGACAGTGCTGGCTGTGTGGTGGGAGCACTGACAGTGCTGGCTGTGTGGTAGAAGCACTGACAGTGCTAGCTGTGTGGGTAGGAGCACTGACAGTGCTGGCTGTGTGGGTAGGAGCACTGACAGTGCTGGCTGTGTGGGGGAGCACTGACAGTGCTGGCTGTGTGTTGTGAGCACTGGCAGTGTTGGCTGTGTGGTGGGAGCACTGACAGTGCTGGCTGTGTGGGGGGAGCAGTGACCGTGCTGGCTGTGTGGTGAGAGCACTGACAGTGCTGGCTGTGTGTGGGAGGAGCACAGACAGTGCTGGCTCTTTGGGGATCACGAACAGTGCTGGTTGTGTGGTGGGAGCACTGACAGTTCTGGCTGTGTGGTGAGAGCACTGATAGTGCTGTCTGTGTGGGGGGAGCACTGACAGTTCTGGCTGTGTGGTGAGAGCACTGACAGTGCTGGCTGTGTGGGGGAGCACTGACAGTGCTGGCTGTGTGGGGAGCACTGACAGTGCTGGCTGTGTGGTGGGAGCACTGACAGTGCCGTCTCTATGGTGGGAGCACTGACAGTGCTGGCTGTGTGATGGGAGCACTGACAGTGCTGGCTGTGTGGTGGGAGCACTGACAGTGCTGGCTGTGTGGTGGGAGCACTGACAGTGCTGTCTGTGTGGTGGGAGCACTGACTGTGCTGGCTGTGTGGGGAAGCACTGGCAGTGCTGGCTGTGTGGTGGGAGCACTGACAGTGCTGGCTGTGTGGGGAGCACTGACAGTGCTGGCTGTGTGGTGGGATCACTGACAGTGCTGTCTGTGTGGTGGGAACACTGACTGTGCTGGCTGTTTGGGGAGCACTGGCAGTGCTGATGTGTGGTGGGAGCACTGACAGTGCTGGCTGTGTCGTGGGAGCACAGACTGTGCTGGCTGTGTGGTGGGAGCACTGACTGTGCTGGCTGTGTGGGGAAGCACTGGCAGTGCTGGCTGTGTGGTGGGAGAACTGACAGTGCTGGCTGTGTGGGGAGCACTGACAGTGCTGGCTGTGTGGTGGGAGCACTGACAGTGCTGTCTGTGTGGTGGGAGCACTGACTGTGCTGGCTGTTTGGGGAGCACTGGCAGTGCTGATGTGTGGTGGGAGCACTGACAGTGCTGGCTGTGTCGTGGGAGCACAGACTGTGCTGGCTGTGTGGGGGAGCACTGGCAGTGCTGGCTGTGTGGTGGGAGCACTGACAGTGCTGGCTGTGTGGTCGGAGCACTGACAATGCTGGCTGTGTGGTGGGAGCACTGGCAGTGCCGACTGTGTGGGGGGAGCACTGACAGTGCTGGCTGTGTGGGGTAGGAGCACTGACAGTGCTGTCCGTGTGGGGGAGGACTGACAGTGCTGGCTGTGGGGGGAGCACGGACAGTGCTGGCTGTGTGGGGGAGCACTGACAGTGCTGTCTGTGTGGGGGGAGCACTGACAGTGCTGGCTGTGTGGGGGAGCACTGACAGTGCTGGCTGTGTGGGGGAAGCACTGACACTGCTGGCTGTGTGGGGGGGAGCACTGACAGTGCTGGCTGTGTGGGGGGAGCACTGGCAGTGCTGGCTGTGTGGTGGGAGCACTGGCAGTGCTGGCTGTGTGGTGGGAGCCCTGACAGTGCTGGCTGTGTGGGGGAGCACGGACAGTGCTGGCTGTGTGGTGGGAGCACTGACAGTGCTGGCTGTGTGTGGGGGGGGGGGTGCACTGACAGTGCTGGCTGTGTGGTGGGAGCACTGACAGTGCTGGCTGTGTGGGGGGAGCACTGACAGTGCTGGCTGTGTGGTGGGAGCACTGACAGTGCTGGCTGTCTGGTGGGAGCACTGACAGTGCTGGCTGTGTGGTGGGAGCACTGACAGTGCTGCCTGTGTGGTGGGAGAACTGACAGTGCTGGCTGTGTGGGGGAGCACTGACAGTGCTGGCTGTGTGGGGGTGCACTGACAGTGCTAGCTTTGTGGGGGAGAACTGGCAGTGCTGGCTGTGTGAGGGGAGCACTGACAGTGCTGGCTGTGTGGTGGGAGCACTGACAGTGCTGGCTGTGTGATGAGAGAACTGACAGTGCTGGCTGTGTGGGGGGAGCACTGACAGTGCTGGCTGTGTGGTGGGAGCACTGACAGGGCTGGCTGTGTGGGGGGAGCACTGACAGTGCTGGCTGTGTGGGGGGAGCACTGACAGTGCTGGCTGTGTGGGGGGAGCACTGACAGTGCTGGCTGTGCGGGGGGTGCACCGGCAGTGCTGTCTGTGTGGGGGAGCACTGACAGTGCTGGCTGTGTGGGGGGAGCATTGACAGTGCTGGCTGTGCGGGGAGAGCACTGACAGTGCTGGCTGTGTGGTGGGAGAACTGACAGTGCTGGCTGTGTGGTGGGAGCACTGACAGTGCTGGCTGTGTGGGGAGCACTGACAGTGCTGGCTGTGTGGGGGGTGCACCGGCAGTGCTGTCTGTGTGGGGGGAGCACTGACAGTGCTGGCTGTGTGGGGGTTGCATTGACAGTGCTGCCTGTGTGGGGAGCACTGACAGTGCTGGCTGTGTGGGGAGAGCACTGACAGTGCTGGCTGTGTGGGGGAGCACTGACAGCGCTGGCTGTGTGGGGGGAGCACTGACAGTGCTGGCTGTGTGGGGAGAGCACTGACAGTGCTGGCTGTGTGGGGAGAGCACTGACAGTGCTGGCTGTGTGGTGGGAGCACTGACAGTGCTGGCTGTGTGGTGGGAGCACTGACAGTGCTGGCTGTGTGGGGGGAGCACTGACAGTGCTGGCTGTGTGGTGGGAGAACTGACAGTGCTGGCTGTGTGGTGGGAGCACTGACAGTGCTGGCTGTGTGGTGGGAGCACTGACAGTGCTGGCTGTGAGGTGGGAGAACTGACAGTGCTGGCTGTGTGGGGGAGCACTGACAGTGCTGGCTGTGTGGGGGAGGACTGGCAGGGCTGGCTGGGTGGGGGGAGCACTGACAGTGCTGGCTGACAGACAGAAACACAGACAGAGAGAGAATTGGACAGATACAGGCAGAGACACAGGCAGAGATTTACCATTCTGCATTACCAGGAGAGACTGTCGGTGGGTGGGTGTGACTCCCCCATGGCCGATCAGCTGGATCAGTGTGACACCCCCATGGCCGATCAACTGGGTCTGTGTGACTCTCCCATGGCCGATCAGCTGGTTCAGTGTGACTCCCCCATGGCCGATGAGCTGGATCTGTGTGACTCCCCCATGGCCGATCAGCTGGGTCATTGTGACTTCCCTATGGCCGATCAACTGGGTCTGTGTGACTCTCCCATGGCCGATCAGCTGGTTCAGTGTGACTCCCCATGGCCCGTCAGCTGTGTGTGTGCTTCCCCCCAGTGCCGATCAGCTGGGTGTGTGCTTCCCCACATTGCCGATCATCTGGGTGTGTGTGACTCCCCCAATGCCGATCAGCTGGATGTGTGCCTCTCCCCATTGCCGATCAGCTGGATGTGTCCTCTCCCCATTGCCGATCAGCTGGGTGTGTGCCTCTCCCCATTTCCGATCAGCTGGGTGTGTGCCTCCACCATGGCCAGTCAGCTGGGTGTGTGTGACTCCCCCAATGCCGATCAGCTGGGTGGGTGCCTCACACCTAAACCCAGTCTGTGCAGCAGATAGAGACAGAGACTGAGACACTGACAGACACGGAGATACAGACAGAGATAGAGAGTGAGACACAGAGACCGACAGACACAGAGATACAGACAGAGACACAGACATAGTCAAAGACACAGACAGACTAAGATACAGACAAACACAGTGACACAGACAGAGACACAGAGAGAGACAGGGACACAGACAGAGACAGGGACACAGACAGAGACAGAGACACAGACAGAGACGCAGAGAGAGACAGGGACACAGACAGAGACAGGGACAGAGACAGAGATACAGACAGAGAGACAGAGAGAGACAGAGACACAGGCAGAGACAGAGACAGGGACAGATAGAGAGACAGATAGAGAGACACAGACAGACACAGCTACACAGACAGAGACACAGACAGAGTTTGGAGGGAGCATTTCCAGTGTTGTCTGTGTGGGGAGCACTGACAGTGCTGGCTGTGTGGTGGGAGCACTGACAGTGCTGGCTGTGTGGGGTAGCACTGGAAGTGCTGGCTGTGTGGGGGGAGCACTGACAGTGCTGGCTGTGTGGGGGGAGCATTGACAGTGCTGGCTGTGTAGTGGGAGCACTGACAGTGCTGGCTGTGCGGGGGGAGCACTGACAGTGCTGGCTGTGTGGTGGGAGCACTGACAGTGCTGGCTGTGTGGGGGGAGCACTGACAGTGCTGGCTGTGTGGTGGGAGCACTGACAGTGCTGGCTGTGTGGGGGAGCACTGACAGTGCTGGCTGTGTGGGGGGAGCACTGAGAGTGCTGGCTGTGTAGTGGGAGCACTGACAGTGTTGGCTGTGTGGGGGAGCACTGACAGTGCTGGCTGAGTGGTGGGAGCACTGACAGTGCTGGCTGTGTGGGGGAGCACTGACAGTGCTGTCTGTATGGGGGGGAGCACTGACAGTGCTGGCTGTGTGGGGGAGCACTGACAGTGCTGGCTGTGTGGGGAGCACTGACAGAGCTGGTTGTCTGGTGGGAGCACTGACAGTGCTGGTGTGTGGGGGAGCACTGACAGTGCTGGCTGTGTGGTGGGAGCACTGACAGTGCTGGCTCTGTGGGAGAGCACTGGCAGTGCTGGCTGTGTGGGGCGCACTCTCAGTGCTGACTGTGGGTGGAGAACTGGCAGTGCTGGCTGTGTGGTGGGAGCACTGACAATGCTGGCTGTGGGGAGCATTGACAGTGCTGGCTGTGTGGGGTGGGGTCACTGACAGTGCTGGCTGTGGGGGAGCACTGACAGTGCTGGCTGTGTGGTGGGAGCACTGACAGTGCGGGCTCTGTGGGGGAGCACTGACAGTGCTGGCTGTGTGGTGGGAGCATTAACAGTGCTGGCTGTGAGGGTGGAGCACTGACAGTGCTGGTTGTGTGGGGGGAGCACTGACAGTGCTGGCTGTGTGGGGGAGCACGGGCAGTGCTGGCTGTGTGGGGAGCACTGACAGTGCTGGCTGTGTGGGGGGAGCACTGATAGTGCTGGCTCTGTGGTGGGAGCACTGACAGTGCTGGCTGTATGGGGAGCACTGACAGTGCTGGCTGTGTGGTGGGAGCACTGACAGTGCTGGCTGTGTGGCGGGACCACTGACAGTGCTGGCTGTGTGGTGGGAGCACTGGCAGTGCTGGCTGTGTGGTGGGAGCACTGACAGTGGTGGCTGTGTGGTGGGAGCACTGACAGTGCTGGCTGTGTGGTGAGAGCACTGACAGTGCTGGGTGTGTGGGAGGAGCACAGTCAGTGCTGGCTGTGTGGGGGGCACTGACAGTGAAGTCTGTGTGGGGGAAGCACTGACAGTGCTAGCTGTCTGGTGAGAGCACTGACAGTGCTGGCTGTGTGGGGTAGCACTGACAGTGCTGGCTGTGTGGGGGGAGCACTGACAGTGCTGGCTGTATGGGGGGATCACTGACAGTGCTGGCTGTGTGGTGAGAGCACTGACAGTGCTGACTGTGTGGGGGAGCACTGACCGTGCTGGCTGTGTGGGGTAGCACTGACAGTGCTGGCTGTGTGGTGGGAGCTCTGACAGTGCTTGCTACGTGGGTGGAGAACTGGCAGTGCTGGCTGTTGGGGAGCATTGATAGTGCTGGCTGTGTGGGGTGGGGGCACTGACAGTGCTGGCTGTGCGGTGGGAGTACTGACAGTGCTGGTTGTGTGGTGGGGGCACTGACAGTGCTGGCTGTGTGGTGGGAGTACTTACAGTGCTGGCTATGTGGGGGAGCACTGACAGTGCTGGCTGTGTGGGGAGCACTGACAGTGCTGGCTCTGTGGGGGGAGCACTGACAGTGCTGGCTGTGTGGGGAGCACTGACAGTGCTGGCTGTGTGGTGGGAGCACTGACAGTGCTGGCTGTGTGGTAGGAGCACTGACAGTGCCGTCTGTATGGTGGGAGCACTGACAGTGCTGGCTCTGTGGGGGGAGCACTGACTGTGCTGGCTGTGTGATGGGAGCACTGACAGTGCAGGCTGTATGGTGGGAGCACTGACAGTGCTGGCTGTGTGGGGGAGCACTGACAGTGCTGGCTGTGTGGGGGCAGCACTGACAGTGCTGGCTGTGTAGTGGGAGCACTGAAAGTGCTGGCTGTGTGGTGGGAGCACTGACAGTGCTGCCTGTGAGGGTGGAGCACTGACAGTGCTGGCTCTGTGGGGGAGTACTGACAGTGCTGGCTGTGTGGGGAGCACTGATAGTGCTGGCTGTGTGGGGGGTCGCTGACAGTGCTGGCTGTGTGGGGAGCACTGACAGTGCTAGCTGTGTGGGGGGTCACTGACAGTGCTGGCTGTGTGGGGGGTCACTGACAGTGCTAGCTGTGTGGGGGGAGCACTGACAGTGCTGGCTGTGTGGGGGAGCACTGACAGTGCTGGCTGTGTGGTGGGAGCACTGACAGTGCTGGCTGTGTGGGGGAGCACTGACAGTGCTGGCTGTGTGCTGGGGTCACTGACAGTGCTGGCTGTGTGGGGAGCACTGACAGTGCTAGCTGTGTGGGGGAGCACTGACAGTGCTGGCTGTGTGGGGAGCACTGACAGCGCTGGCTGTGTGGGGGAGCACTGACAGTGATGGCTGTGTGGGGGAGGATGACAGTGCTGGCTGTGTGGTGGGAGCACTGGCAGTGCTGGCTGTGTGGGGGAGCATTGACAGTGCTGGCTGTATGGGGGAGTACTGACAGTGCTGGCTGTGTGGGGTGCACTGACAGTGCTGGCTCTGTGGGGGAGCACTGTCAGTGCTGGCTGTGTGGTGGGAGCACTGGCAGTGCTGGCTGTTTGTGTGAAGCACGGACAGGGCTGGCTGTGTGGGGAGCACTGACAATGCTGGCTGTGTGGTGGGAGCACTGACAGTGCTGGCTGTGTGGTGGAAGCACTGACAGTGCTGGCTGTGTGTTGGGAGCACTGACAGTGCTGGCTGTATGGGAGCACTGACAGTTCTGGCTCTGTGGGGGAGCACTGACAGTGCTGGCTGTGTGGTGGGAGCACTGACAGTGCTGGCTGTGTGGTGGGAGCACTGACAGTGCTGTCTGTGAGGGTGGAGCACTGACAGTGCTGGCTCTGTGGGGGAGCACTGACAGTGCTGGCTGTGTGGGGAGCACTGATAGTGCTGGCTGTGTGGCGGGTCACTGACAGTGCTGGCTGTGTGGGGAGCACTGACAGTGCTAGCTGTGTGGGGGGTCACTGACAGTGCTGGCTGTGTGGGGGGTCACTGACAGTGCTAGCTGTGTGGGGGGAGCACTGACAGTGCTGGCTGTGTGGGGAGCACTGACAGTGCTGGCTGTGTGGTGGGAGCACTGACAGTGCTGGCTGTGTGGGGGAGCACTGACAGTGCTGGCTGTGTGCTGGGGTCACTGACAGTGCTGGCTGTGTGGGGAGCACTGACAGTGCTAGCTGTGTGGGGGGAGCACTGACAGTGCTGGCTGTGTGGGGAGCACTGACAGCGCTGGCTGTGTGGGGGAGCACTGACAGTGATGGCTGTGTGGGTGAGGATGACAGTGCTGGCTGTGTGGTGGGAGCACTGGCAGTGCTGGCTGTGTGGGGGAGCATTGACAGTGCTGGCTGTATGGGGGAGCACTGACAGTGCTGGCTGTGTGGGGTGCACTGACAGTGCTGGCTCTGTGGGGGAGCACTGTCAGTGCTGGCTGTGTGGTGGGAGCACTGGCAGTGCTGGCTGTTTGTGTGAAGCACGGACAAGGCTGGCTGTGTGGGGAGCACTGACAATGCTGGCTGTGTGGTGGGAGCACTGACAGTGCTGGCTGTGTGGTGGGAGCACTGACAGTGCTGGCTGTGTGGTGGGAGCACTGACAGTGCTGGCTGGGTGGTGGGAGCACTGGCAGTGCTGGCTTTGTGAGGGAGCATTGACAGTGCTGGCTGTATGGGGGAGCACTGACTGTGCTGGCTGTGTGCGGGAGCACTGGCAGTGCTGGCTGTGTGGTGGGAGCACTGACAGTGCTGGCTGTGTGGTGGGAGCACTGACTGAGCTGGCTGTGTGGGGGAGCACTGGCAGTGCTGGCTGTGTGGTGGGAGCACTGACAATGCTGGCTGTGCGGGAGCACTGATAGTGCTGGCTGTGTGGGGTGGGGGCACTGACAGTGCTGGCTGTGTGGTGGGAGCACTGACAGTGCTGGCTGTGTGGTGGGAGCACTGGCTGTGCCGACTGTGTGGGGGAGCACTGACAGTGCTGGCTGTGTGGGGTGGGAGCACTGACAGTGCTGTCTGTGTGGGGAGGACTGACAGTGCTGGCTGTGTGGGGAGCACGGACAGTGCTGGCTGTGTGAGGGAAGCACAGACAGTGCTGGCTGTGTGGGGGAGCACTGACAGTACTGGCTGTGTGGGGGAGCACTGACAGTGCTGGCTGTGTGGTGGGAGCACGGACAGTGCTGGCTTTGTGGAGGAGCACTGACAGCGCTGGCTGTGTGGGGGGAGCACTGACAGTGCTGGCTGTGTGTTGGGAGCACTGACAGTGCTGGCTGTATGGGAGCACTGACAGTTCTGTCTCTGTGGGGGAGCACTGACAGTGCTGGCTGTGTGGTGGGAGCACTGACAGTGCTGGCTGGGTGGTGGGAGCACTGGCAGTGCTGGCTGTGTGCGGGAGCACTGGCAGTGCTGGCTGTGTGGTGGGAGCACTGACTGTGCTGGCTGTGTGGGGGAGCACTGGCAGTGCTGGCTGTGTGGTGGGAGCACTGACAGTACTGGCTGTGTGGTGGGAGCACTGACTGTGCTGGCTGTGTGGGGGAGCACTGGCAGTGCTGGCTGTGTGGTGGGATCACTGACAATGCTGGCTGTGCGGGAGCACTGATAGTGCTGGCTGTGTGGGGTGGGGGCACTGACAGTGCTGGCTGTGTGGTGGGAGCACTGACAGTGCTGGCTGTGTGGTGGGAGCACTGGCTGTGCCGACTGTGTGGGGGGAGCACAGACAGTGCTGGCTGTGTGGGGTGGGAGCACTGACAGTGCTGTCTGTGTGGGGAGGACTGACAGTGCTGGCTGTGTGAGGGAAGCACAGACAGTGCTGGCTGTGTGGGGGAGCACTGACAGTACTGGCTGTGTGGGGGAGCACTGACAGTGCTGGCTGTGTGGTGGGAGCACGGACAGTGCTGGCTTTGTGGAGGAGCACTGACAGCGCTGGCTGTGTGGGGGGAGGACTGACAGTGCTGGCTGTGTGGGGAGCACTGACAGTGCTGGCTGTATGGTGGGAGCACTGACAGTTCTGGCTGTGTGGGGAGCACTGACAGTGCTGGCTGTGTGGTGGGAGCACTGACAGTGCTGGCTGTGTGGTGGGAGCACTGACAGTGCTGGCTGTGTGGGGGTGCACTGACACTGCTGGCTGTGTGGGGAGCACTGACAGTGCTGGCTATGCAGTGGGAGCACTGGCAGTGCTGGCTGTGTGTTGGGAGCACTGACAGTGCTGGCTGTGTGGGGGAGCACTGACAGTGCTGGCTGTGTGGGGGAGCACTGACAGTGCTGGCTGTATGGGGGGAGCACTGACAGTGCTGGCTGTGTGGTGAGAGCACTGACAGTGCTGGCTCTGTGGGGAGCACTGACAGTGCTGGCTATGTGGGGGGCACTGACAGTGCAGTCTGTGTGGGGAGCACTGACAGTGCTGGCTGTGTGGGGGAGCACTGACAGTGCTGGCTGTGTGGGGGAGCACTGACAGTGCTGGCTGTATGGGGGGAGCACTGACAGTGCTGGCTGTGTGGTGAGAGCACTGACAGTGCTGGCTGTGTGGGGGGAGCACTGACAGTGCTGGCTGTGTGGGGTAGCACTGACAGTGCTGGATGTGTGGGGGAGCTCTGACAGTGCTTGCTGCGTGGGTGGAGAACTGGCAGTGCTGGCTGTTGGGGAGCACTGACAGTGCTGGCTGTGAGGGGTGGGGGCACTGACAGTGCTGGCTGTGTGTTGGGATTACTGACAGTGCCGGTTGTGTGGTGGGGGCACTGACAGTGCTGGCTGTGTGTTGGGAGCACTGACAGTGCTGGCTGTGTGGGGGAGCACTGACAGTGCTGGCTGTGTGGGGGAGCACTGACAGTGCTGGCTGTATGGGGGGAGCACTGACAGTGCTGGCTGTGTGGTGAGAGCACTGACAGTGCTGGCTCTGTGGGGAGCACTGACAGTGCTGGCTGTGTGGGGGGCACTGACAATGCAGTCTGTGTGGGGAGCACTGACAGTGCTGTCTGTGTGGGGGAGCACTGACAGTGCTGGCTGTGTGGGGTAGCACTGACAGTGCTGGCTGTGTGGGGGAGCACTGACAGTGCTGGCTGTATGGGGGAGCACTGACAGTGCTGGCTGTGTGGTGAGAGCACTGACAGTGCTGGCTGTGTGGGGGAGAACTGACAGTGCTGGCTGTGTGGGGTAGCACTGACAGTGCTGGATGTGTGGTGGGAGCTCTGACAGTGCTTGCTGCGTGGGTGGAGAACTGGCAGTGCTGGCTGTTGGGGAGCACTGACAGTGCTGGCTGTGAGGGGTGGGGGCACTGACAGTGCTGGCTGTGTGTTGGGATTACTGACAGTGCCGGTTGTGTGGTGGGGGCACTGACAGTGCTGGCTGTGTGGTGGGAGTACTGACAGTGCTGGCAGTGTGGGGGAGCACTGACAGTGCTGGTTCTGTGGGGGAGCACTGACAGTGCTGGCTGTGTGGGGGAGCACTGACAGTGATGGCTGTGTGGGGGTGGATGACTGTGCTGGCTGTGTGGTGGGAGCACTGGCAGTGCTGGCTGTGTGGGGGAGCATTGACAGTGCTGGCTGTATGGGGGGAGCACTGGCAGTGCTGGCTGTGTGTGGTGCACTGACAGTGCTGGCTCTGTGGGGGAGCACTGTCAGTGCTGGCTGTGTGGGGGAGCACTGGCAGTGCTGGCTGTGTGGGTGAAGCACGGACAGGGCTGGCTGTGTGGGGAGCACTGACAATGCTGGCTGTGTGGTGGGAGCACTGACAGTGCTGGCTGTGTGGTGGGAGCACTGACAGTGCTGGCTGTGTGGTGGGAGCACTGACAGTTCTGGCTGTGTGGTGGGAGCACTGGCAGTGCTGGCTGTGTGGGGGAGCATTGACAGTGCTGGCTGTATGGGGGAGCACTGACTGTGCTGGCTGTGTGGTGGGAGCACTGACAGTTCTGGCTGTGTGGTGGGAGCACTGACAGTGCTGGCTGTGTGGTGGGAGCACTGACAGTGGTGGCTGTGTGGTGAGAGCACTGACTGTGCTGGCTGTGTGGGGGAGCACTGACAGTGCTGGCTGTGTGGTGGGAGCACTGGCAGTGCCGACTGTGTGGGGGGAGCACTGACAGTGCTGGCTGTGTGGGGTGGGAGCACTGTCAGTGCTGTCTGTGTGGGGGAGGACTGACAGTGCTGGCTGTGTGGGGAGCACGGACAGTGCTGGCTGTGTGGGGGAAGCACAGACAGTGCTGGCTACGTGGTGGGAGCACTGACAGTGCTGGCTCTGTGGGGGAGCACTGACAGTGCTGGCTGTGTGGTGGGAGAACTGACAGTGCTGGCTGTGTGGGGGGAGCCCTGACAGTGCTGGCTGTGTGGTGGAAGCACTGACAGTGCTGGCTGTGTGTTGGGAGCACGGACAGTGCTGGCTGTGTGGGGGAGCACTGACAGCGCTGGCTGTGTGGTCGGAGCACTGACAGTGCTGGCTGAGTGGGGAGCACTGACAGTGCTGGCTGTATGGTGGGAGCACAGACAGTTCTGGCTGTGTGGGGAGCACTGACAGTGCTGGCTGTGTGGTGGGAGCACTGACAGTGCTGGCTTTGTGGGGGTGCACTGACACTGCTGGCTGTGTGGGGGGAGCACTGACAGTGCTGGCTATGCAGTTGAGCAATGGCAGTGCTGGCTGTGTGTTGGGAGCACGGACAGTGCTCGCTGTGTGGGGAGCACTGACAGCGCTGGCTGTGTGGTCGGAGCACTGACAGTGCTGGCTGTGTGGGGAGCACTGACAGTGCTGGCTGTATGGTGGGAGCACTGACAGTTCTGGCTGTGTGGGGCGCACTGACAGTGCTGGCTGTGTGGTGGGAGCACTGACAGTGCTGGCTGTGTGGGGGTGCACTGACACTGCTGGCTGTGTGGGGGGAGCACTGACAGTGCTGGCTATGCAGTGGGAGCACTGGCAGTGCTGGCTGTATGTTGGGAGCACTGACAGTGCTGGCTGTGTGGGGGAGCACTGACAGTGCTGGCTCTGTGGGGCGCACTGACAGTGCTGGCTGAGTGGGGGTAGCACTGACAGTGCTGGCTGTGTGGGGAGCACTGACAGTGCTGTCTGTGTGGGGGAGCACTGACAGTGCTGGCTGTGTGGCGGGAGCACTGACAGTGCTGGCTGTGTGGGGGAGCACTGACAGTGCTGGCTGTGTGGGGGAAGCACTGACACTGCTGGCTGTGTGGGGGGAGCACTGACAGTGCTGGCTGTGTGGGGGGAGCACTGACAGTGCTGGCTGTGTGGTGGGAGCACTGACAGTGCTGGCTCTGTGGGGGAGCACTGACAGTGCTGGCTGTGTGGTGGGAGCACTGACAGTGTTGGCTCTGTGGGGGAGCACTGACAGTGCTGGCTGTGTGATGGGAGCTCTGACAGTGCTGGCTGTGTGGTGGGAGCACTGGCAGTGCTGGCTGTGTGGTGGGAGCACTGACAGTGCTGGTTGTGTGGGGAGCACTAACAGAGCTGGCTGTGTGGTGGGAGCCCTGACATTGTTGGCTGTGTGGGGGGAGCACAGACAGTGCTGGCTGTGTGGGGGGAGCACTGACAGTGCTGTCTGTGTGGGGGAGCACTGACAGTGCTGTCTGCGTAGGGGGAGCACTGACAGTGCTGGCTGTGTGGTGAGATAACTGACAGTGCTGGCTGTGTGGGGGGGAGCACTGACAGAGCTGGCTGTGTGGTGGGAGCCCTGACATTGCTGGCTGTGTGGGGGAGCACAGACAGTGCTGGCTGTGTGGGGGAGCACTGAAAGTGCAGGCTGTTTGGGGGAGCACTGACAGTGCTGTCTGCGTCGGGGGAGCACTGACAGTGCTGGCTGTGTGGTGGGAGCACTGACAGTGCTGCCTGTGTGGGGAGGAGCACTGACAGTGCTGGCTTTGTGGGGGAGCACTGACAGTGCTGGCTGTGTGGGGGGAGGACTGACAGTGCTGGCTGTGTGGGGGAGCACTGACAGTGCTGGCTCTGTGGGGAGCACTGACAGTGCTGGCTGAGTGGGGGTAGCACTGACAGTGCTGTCTGTGTGGGGAGCACTGACAGTGCTGTCTGTGTGGGGGGAGCACTGACAGTGGTGGCTGTGTGGGGAGCACTGACAGTGCTGGCTGTGTGCTGGGGTCACTGACAGTGCTGGCTGTGTGGGGAGCACTGACAGTGCTAGCTGTGTGGGGGAGCACTGACAGTGCTGGCTGTGTGGGGAGCACTGACAGCGCTGGCTGTGTGGGGGAGCACTGACAGTGATGGCTGTGTGGGGGAGGATGACAGTGCTGGCTGTGTGGTGGGAGCACTGGCAGTGCTGGCTGTGTGGGGGAGCATTGACAGTGCTGGCTGTATGGGGGAGTACTGACAGTGCTGGCTGTGTGGGGTGCACTGACAGTGCTGGCTCTGTGGGGGAGCACTGTCAGTGCTGGCTGTGTGGTGGGAGCACTGGCAGTGCTGGCTGTTTGTGTGAAGCACGGACAGGGCTGGCTGTGTGGGGAGCACTGACAATGCTGGCTGTGTGGTGGGAGCACTGACAGTGCTGGCTGTGTGGTGGGAGCACTGACAGTGCTGGCTGTGTGTTGGGAGCACTGACAGTGCTGGCTGTATGGGAGCACTGACAGTTCTGGCTCTGTGGGGGAGCACTGACAGTGCTGGCTGTGTGGTGGGAGCACTGACAGTGCTGGCTGTGTGGTGGGAGCACTGACAGTGCTGTCTGTGAGGGTGGAGCACTGACAGTGCTGGCTCTGTGGGGGAGCACTGACAGTGCTGGCTGTGTGGGGAGCACTGATAGTGCTGGCTGTGTGGGGGGTCACTGACAGTGCTGGCTGTGTGGGGAGCACTGACAGTGCTAGCTGTGTGGGGGGTCACTGACAGTGCTGGCTGTGTGGGGGGTCACTGACAGTGCTAGCTGTGTGGGGGGAGCACTGACAGTGCTGGCTGTGTGGGGAGCACTGACAGTGCTGGCTGTGTGGTGGGAGCACTGACAGTGCTGGCTGTGTGGGGGAGCACTGACAGTGCTGGCTGTGTGCTGGGGTCACTGACAGTGCTGGCTGTGTGGGGAGCACTGACAGTGCTAGCTGTGTGGGGGGAGCACTGACAGTGCTGGCTGTGTGGGGAGCACTGACAGCGCTGGCTGTGTGGGGGAGCACTGACAGTGATGGCTGTGTGGGTGAGGATGACAGTGCTGGCTGTGTGGTGGGAGCACTGGCAGTGCTGGCTGTGTGGGGGAGCATTGACAGTGCTGGCTGTATGGGGGAGCACTGACAGTGCTGGCTGTGTGGGGTGCACTGACAGTGCTGGCTCTGTGGGGGAGCACTGTCAGTGCTGGCTGTGTGGTGGGAGCACTGGCAGTGCTGGCTGTTTGTGTGAAGCACGGACAGGGCTGGCTGTGTGGGGAGCACTGACAATGCTGGCTGTGTGGTGGGAGCACTGACAGTGCTGGCTGTGTGGTGGGAGCACTGACAGTGCTGGCTGTGTGGTGGGAGCACTGACAGTGCTGGCTGGGTGGTGGGAGCACTGGCAGTGCTGGCTTTGTGAGGGAGCATTGACAGTGCTGGCTGTATGGGGGAGCACTGACTGTGCTGGCTGTGTGCGGGAGCACTGGCAGTGCTGGCTGTGTGGTGGGAGCACTGACAGTGCTGGCTGTGTGGTGGGAGCACTGACTGTGCTGGCTGTGTGGGGGAGCACTGGCAGTGCTGGCTGTGTGGTGGGAGCACTGACAATGCTGGCTGTGCGGGAGCACTGATAGTGCTGGCTGTGTGGGGTGGGGGCACTGACAGTGCTGGCTGTGTGGTGGGAGCACTGACAGTGCTGGCTGTGTGGTGGGAGCACTGGCTGTGCCGACTGTGTGGGGGAGCACTGACAGTGCTGGCTGTGTGGGGTGGGAGCACTGACAGTGCTGTCTGTGTGGGGAGGACTGACAGTGCTGGCTGTGTGGGGAGCACGGACAGTGCTGGCTGTGTGAGGGAAGCACAGACAGTGCTGGCTGTGTGGGGGAGCACTGACAGTACTGGCTGTGTGGGGGAGCACTGACAGGGCTGGCTGTGTGGTGGGAGCACGGACAGTGCTGGCTTTGTGGAGGAGCACTGACAGCGCTGGCTGTGTGGGGGGAGCACTGACAGTGCTGGCTGTGTGTTGGGAGCACTGACAGTGCTGGCTGTATGGGAGCACTGACAGTTCTGTCTCTGTGGGGGAGCACTGACAGTGCTGGCTGTGTGGTGGGAGCACTGACAGTGCTGGCTGGGTGGTGGGAGCACTGGCAGTGCTGGCTGTGTGCGGGAGCACTGGCAGTGCTGGCTGTGTGGTGGGAGCACTGACAGTGCTGGCTGTGTGGTGGGAGCACTGACTGTGCTGGCTGTGTGGGGGAGCACTGGCAGTGCTGGCTGTGTGGTGGGAGCACTGACAGTACTGGCTGTGTGGTGGGAGCACTGACTGTGCTGGCTGTGTGGGGGAGCACTGGCAGTGCTGGCTGTGTGGTGGGATCACTGACAATGCTGGCTGTGCGGGAGCACTGATAGTGCTGGCTGTGTGGGGTGGGGGCACTGACAGTGCTGGCTGTGTGGTGGGAGCACTGACAGTGCTGGCTGTGTGGTGGGAGCACTGGCTGTGCCGACTGTGTGGGGGGAGCACAGACAGTGCTGGCTGTGTGGGGTGGGAGCACTGACAGTGCTGTCTGTGTGGCGAGGACTGACAGTGCTGGCTGTGTGAGGGAAGCACAGACAGTGCTGGCTGTGTGGGGGAGCACTGACAGTACTGGCTGTGTGGGGGAGCACTGACAGTGCTGGCTGTGTGGTGGGAGCACGGACAGTGCTGGCTTTGTGGAGGAGCACTGACAGCGCTGGCTGTGTGGGGGGAGGACTGACAGTGCTGGCTGTGTGGGGAGCACTGACAGTGCTGGCTGTATGGTGGGAGCACTGACAGTTCTGGCTGTGTGGGGAGCACTGACAGTGCTGGCTGTGTGGTGGGAGCACTGACAGTGCTGGCTGTGTGGTGGGAGCACTGACAGTGCTGGCTGTGTGGGGGTGCACTGACACTGCTGGCTGTGTGGGGAGCACTGACAGTGCTGGCTATGCAGTGGGAGCACTGGCAGTGCTGGCTGTGTGTTGGGAGCACTGACAGTGCTGGCTGTGTGGGGGAGCACTTACAGTGCTGGCTGTGTGGGGGAGCACTGACAGTGCTGGCTGTATGGGGGGAGCACTGACAGTGCTGGCTGTGTGGTGAGAGCACTGACAGTGCTGGCTCTGTGGGGAGCACTGACAGTGCTGGCTGTGTGGGGGGCACTGACAGTGCAGTCTGTGTGGGGAGCACTGACAGTGCTGGCTGTGTGGGGGAGCACTGACAGTGCTGGCTGTGTGGGGGAGCACTGACAGTGCTGGCTGTATGGGGGGAGCACTGACAGTGCTGGCTGTGTGGTGAGAGCACTGACAGTGCTGGCTGTGTGGGGGGAGCACTGACAGTGCTGGCTGTGTGGGGTAGCACTGACAGTGCTGGATGTGTGGGGGAGCTCTGACAGTGCTTGCTGCGTGGGTGGAGAACTGGCAGTGCTGGCTGTTGGGGAGCACTGACAGTGCTGGCTGTGAGGGGTGGGGGCACTGACAGTGCTGGCTGTGTGTTGGGATTACTGACAGTGCCGGTTGTGTGGTGGGGGCACTGACAGTGCTGGCTGTGTGTTGGGAGCACTGACAGTGCTGGCTGTGTGGGGGAGCACTGACAGTGCTGGCTGTGTGGGGGAGCACTGACAGTGCTGGCTGTATGGGGGGAGCACTGACAGTGCTGGCTGTGTGGTGAGAGCACTGACAGTGCTGGCTCTGTGGGGAGCACTGACAGTGCTGGCTGTGTGGGGGGCACTGACAATGCAGTCTGTGTGGGGGGAGCACTGACGATGCTGGCTGTGTGGGGTAGCACTGACAGTGCTGGCTGTGTGGGGGAGCACTGACAGTGCTGGCTGTATGGGGGAGCACTGACAGTGCTGGCTGTGTGGTGAGAGCACTGACAGTGCTGGCTGTGTGGGGGAGCACTGACAGTGCTGGCTGTGTGGGGTAGCACTGACAGTGCTGGATGTGTGGTGGGAGCTCTGACAGTGCTTGCTGCGTGGGTGGAGAACTGGCAGTGCTGGCTGTTGGGGAGCACTGACAGTGCTGGCTGTGAGGGGTGGGGGCACTGACAGTGCTGGCTGTGTGTTGGGATTACTGACAGTGCCGGTTGTGTGGTGGGGGCACTGACAGTGCTGGCTGTGTGGTGGGAGTACTGACAGTGCTGGCAGTGTGGGGGAGCACTGACAGTGCTGGTTCTGTGGGGGAGCACTGACAGTGCTGGCTGTGTGGGGGAGCACTGACAGTGATGGCTGTGTGGGGGTGGATGACTGTGCTGGCTGTGTGGTGGGAGCACTGGCAGTGCTGGCTGTGTGGGGGAGCATTGACAGTGCTGGCTGTATGGGGGGAGCACTGGCAGTGCTGGCTGTGTGTGGTGCACTGACAGTGCTGGCTCTGTGGGGGAGCACTGTCAGTGCTGGCTGTGTGGGGGAGCACTGGCAGTGCTGGCTGTGTGGGTGAAGCACGGACAGGGCTGGCTGTGTGGGGAGCACTGACAATGCTGGCTGTGTGGTGGGAGCACTGACAGTGCTGGCTGTGTGGTGGGAGCACTGACAGTGCTGGCTGTGTGGTGGGAGCACTGACAGTTCTGGCTGTGTGGTGGGAGCACTGGCAGTGCTGGCTGTGTGGGGGAGCATTGACAGTGCTGGCTGTATGGGGGAGCACTGACTGTGCTGGCTGTGTGGTGGGAGCACTGACAGTTCTGGCTGTGTGGTGGGAGCACTGACAGTGCTGGCTGTGTGGTGGGAGCACTGACAGTGGTGGCTGTGTGGTGAGAGCACTGACTGTGCTGGCTGTGTGGGGGAGCACTGACAGTGCTGGCTGTGTGGTGGGAGCACTGGCAGTGCCGACTGTGTGGGGGGAGCACTGACAGTGCTGGCTGTGTGGGGTGGGAGCACTGTCAGTGCTGTCTGTGTGGGGGAGGACTGACAGTGCTGGCTGTGTGGGGAGCACGGACAGTGCTGGCTGTGTGGGGGAAGCACAGACAGTGCTGGCTACGTGGTGGGAGCACTGACAGTGCTGGCTCTGTGGGGGAGCACTGACAGTGCTGGCTGTGTGGTGGGAGAACTGACAGTGCTGGCTGTGTGGGGGGAGCCCTGACAGTGCTGGCTGTGTGGTGGAAGCACTGACAGTGCTGGCTGTGTGTTGGGAGCACGGACAGTGCTGGCTGTGTGGGGGAGCACTGACAGCGCTGGCTGTGTGGTCGGAGCACTGACAGTGCTGGCTGAGTGGGGAGCACTGACAGTGCTGGCTGTATGGTGGGAGCACAGACAGTTCTGGCTGTGTGGGGAGCACTGACAGTGCTGGCTGTGTGGTGGGAGCACTGTCAGTGCTGGCTTTGTGGGGGTGCACTGACACTGCTGGCTGTGTGGGGGGAGCACTGACAGTGCTGGCTATGCAGTTGAGCAATGGCAGTGCTGGCTGTGTGTTGGGAGCACGGACAGTGCTCGCTGTGTGGGGAGCACTGACAGCGCTGGCTGTGTGGTCGGAGCACTGACAGTGCTGGCTGTGTGGGGAGCACTGACAGTGCTGGCTGTATGGTGGGAGCACTGACAGTTCTGGCTGTGTGGGGCGCACTGACAGTGCTGGCTGTGTGGTGGGAGCACTGACAGTGCTGGCTGTGTGGGGGTGCACTGACACTGCTGGCTGTGTGGGGGGAGCACTGACAGTGCTGGCTATGCAGTGGGAGCACTGGCAGTGCTGGCTGTGTGTTGGGAGCACTGACAGTGCTGGCTGTGTGGGGGAGCACTGACAGTGCTGGCTCTGTGGGGCGCACTGACAGTGCTGGCTGAGTGGGGGTAGCACTGACAGTGCTGGCTGTGTGGGGAGCACTGACAGTGCTGTCTGTGTGGGGGAGCACTGACAGTGCTGGCTGTGTGGCGGGAGCACTGACAGTGCTGGCTGTGTGGGGGAGCACTGACAGTGCTGGCTGTGTGGGGGAAGCACTGACACTGCTGGCTGTGTGGGGGGAGCACTGACAGTGCTGGCTGTGTGGGGGGAGCACTGACAGTGCTGGCTGTGTGGTGGGAGCACTGACAGTGCTGGCTCTGTGGGGGAGCACTGACAGTGCTGGCTGTGTGGTGGGAGCACTGACAGTGTTGGCTCTGTGGGGGAGCACTGACAGTGCTGGCTGTGTGATGGGAGCTCTGACAGTGCTGGCTGTGTGGTGGGAGCACTGGCAGTGCTGGCTGTGTGGTGGGAGCACTGACAGTGCTGGTTGTGTGGGGAGCACTAACAGAGCTGGCTGTGTGGTGGGAGCCCTGACATTGTTGGCTGTGTGGGGGGAGCACAGACAGTGCTGGCTGTATGGGGGGAGCACTGACAGTGCTGTCTGTGTGGGGGAGCACTGACAGTGCTGTCTGCGTAGGGGGAGCACTGACAGTGCTGGCTGTGTGGTGAGAGAACTGACAGTGCTGGCTGTGTGGGGGGGAGCACTGACAGAGCTGGCTGTGTGGTGGGAGCCCTGACATTGCTGGCTGTGTGGGGGAGCACAGACAGTGCTGGCTGTGTGGGGGAGCACTGAAAGTGCAGGCTGTTTGGGGGAGCACTGACAGTGCTGTCTGCGTCGGGGGAGCACTGACAGTGCTGGCTGTGTGGTGGGAGCACTGACAGTGCTGCCTGTGTGGGGAGGAGCACTGACAGTGCTGGCTTTGTGGGGGAGCACTGACAGTGCTGGCTGTGTGGGGGGAGGACTGACAGTGCTGGCTGTGTGGGGGAGCACTGACAGTGCAGGCTCTGTGGGGAGCACTGACAGTGCTGGCTGAGTGGGGGTAGCACTGACAGTGCTGTCTGTGTGGGGAGCACTGACAGTGCTGTCTGTGTGGGGGGAGCACTGACAGTGCTGGCTGTGTGGGGAGCACTGACAGTGCTGGCTGTGTGGAGGAAGCACTGACACTGCTGGCTGTGTGGGGGGGAGCACTGACAGTGCTGGCTGTGTGGGGGAGCACTGGCAGTGCTGGCTGTGTGGTGGGAGCACTGACAGTGCTGGCTGTGTGGGGAAGCATTGACAGTGCTGGCTGTATGGGGGAGCACTGACTGTGCTGGCTGTGTGGGGAGCACTGGCAGTGCTGGATGTGTGGTGGGAGCACTGACAGTTCTGGCTGTGTGGTGGGAGCACTGACAGTGCTGGCTGTGTGGTGGGAGCACTGACAGTGCTGTTTGTGTGGTGGGAGCTCTGACTGTGCTGGCTGTGTGGGGGAGCACTGGCAGTGCTGGCTGTGTGGTGGGAGCACTGACAGTGGTGGCTGTGTGGTGAGAGCACTGACTGTGCTGGCTGTGTGGGGGAGCACTGACAGTGCTGGCTGTGTGGTGGGAGCACTGGCAGTGCCGACTGTGTGGGGGGAGCACTGACAGTGCTGGCTGTGTGGGGTGGGAGCACTGTCAGTGCTGTCTGTGTGGGGGAGGACTGACAGTGCTGGCTGTGTGGGGAGCACGGACAGTGCTGGCTGTGTGGGGGAAGCACTGACACTGCTGGCTGTGTGGGGGGGAGCACTGACAGTGCTGGCTGTGTGGGGGGAGCACTGACAGTGCTGGCTGTGTGGTGGGAGCACTGACAGTGCTGGCTCTGTGGGGGAGCCCTGACAGTGCTGGCTGTGTGGTGGGAGCACTGACAGTGCTGGCTGTGTGGTTGGAGCACTGGCAGTGCTGGCTGTGTGGTGGGATCCCTGACAGTGCTGGCTGTGTGGGGGGAGCACTGACAGTGCTGTCTGTGTGGGGGTGCACTGACAGTGCTGGCTGTGTGGGGGAGCACTGACAGTGCTGGCTGTGTGTGGGGGAGCACTGACAGTGCTGGCTGTGTGGTGAGAGAACTGACAGTGCTGGCTGTGTGGTGGGAGCACTGACAGTGCTGGCTGTGTGAGGGGAGCACTGACAGTGCTGGCTGTGTGGTGGGAGAACTGACAGTGCTGGCAGTGTGGGGGCAAGCACTGAAATTGCTGGCTGTGTGGGGGAGCACTGACAGTGCTGGCTGTGTGGGCTGAGAACTGACAGTGCTGGCTGTGTGGTGGGAGAACTGACAGTGCTGGCTGTGTGGGGGGTCACTGACAGTGCTGGCTTTGTGGGGGAGCACTGACAGTGCTGGCTGTGTGGGGGGAGCACTGACAGTGCTGGCTGTGTGGTAGAAGCACTGACAGTGCTGGCTGTGTGGGTAGGAGCACTGACAGTGCTGGCTGTGTGGGTAGGAGCTCTGACAGTGCTGGCTGTGTGGGGGGAGCACTGACAGTGCTGGCTGTGTGGTGTGAGCACTGGCAGTGTTGGCTGTGTGGTGGGAGCACTGACAGTGCTGGCTGTGTGGGGGGAGCAGTGACCGTGCTGGCTGTGTGGTGAGAGCACTGACAGTGCTGGCTGTGTGTGGGAGGAGCACAGAGAGTGCTGGCTGTGTGGGGAGCACGGACAGTGCTGCTTGTGTGCTGGGAGCACTGATAGTGCTGTCTGTTTGGGGGGAGCACTGACAGTGCTGGCTGTGTGTGGGAGGGAGCACAGACAGTGCTGGCTCTTTGGGGAGCACGGACAGTGCTGGTTGTGTGCTGGGAGCACTGATAGTGCTGTCTGTGTGGGGGGAGCACTGACAGTTCTGGCTGTGTGGTGGGAGCACTGAGAGTGCTGGCTGTGTGGGGGAGCACTGACAGTGCTGGCTGTGTGGGGGAGCACTGACACTGCTGGCTGTGTGGGGGGGGGGGGGGAGCTCCGACAGTGCTGGCTGTGTGGGGGAGCACTGACAGTGCTGGCTGCGTGGTGGGAGCACTGACAGTGCTGGCTCTGTGGGGGAGCACTGACAGTGCTGTCTGTGTGGTGAGAGCACTGACAGTGCTGGCTGTGTGGGGGGAGCACAGACAGTGCTGGCTGTGTGGGGGGAGCACAGACAGTGCTGTCTGTGTGGGGGAGCACTGACAGTGCTGTCTGCGTGGGTGGATCACTTACAGTGCTGGCTGTGTAGTGAGAGAACTGACAGTTCTGGCTGTGTGGTGGGAGCACTGACAGTTCTGGCTGTGTGGGGGGGAGCACTGACAGTGCTGGCTTTGTGGGGGAGCACTGATCGTGCTGACTGTGTGGGGGAGCACTGACAGTGCTGGCTGTGTGGGGGGAGCACTGACAGTGCTGGCTGTGTGGGGGAGCACTGACAGTGCTGTCTGTGTGTGAAGCACTGACAATGCTGGCTGTGTTGTGGGAGCACTGACAGTGCTGGCTGTGTGGTGGGAGCCCTGACAGTGCTGGCTCTGTGGTGGGAGCACTAACAGTGCTGGCTGCGTGGTCGGAGCACTGACAGAGCTGGCTGTTTGGTTGGAGCACTGACAGTGCTGGCTGTGTGGGGGAGCACTGACAGTGCTGGCTGTGTGGGGGGAGCTCTGACAGTGCTGGCTGTGTGGGGGGAGCACTGACAGTGCTGGCTGTGTGGGGAGCACTGACAGTGCTGGCTGTCTGGTGGGAGCACTGACAGTGCTGGCTGTGTGGTGGGAGCACTGACAGTGCTGGCTGTGTGGTGGGAGCACTGACAGTGCTGGCTGTGTGGTGGGAGCACTGACAGTGCTGGCTGTGTGGTGGGAGCACTGACAGTGCTGGCTGTGGGGGGGGAGCACTGACAGTGCTGGCTGAGTGGGGGAGCACTGACAGTGCTGGCTGTGTCGGGGGAGCTCTGACAGTGCTGGCTGTGTGGCGGGAGCTCTGACAGTGCTGGCTGTGTGGGGGAGCACTGACAGTGCTGGCTGTGGGGTGGGAGCACTGACAGTGCTGGCTGTGTGGTGGGAGCACTGACAGTGCTGGCTGTGTGGTGGGAGCACTGACAGTGCTGGCTGTGTGGTGGGAGCACTGACAGTGCTGGCTGTGTGGTGGGAGCACTGACAGTGCTGGCTGTGGGGGGGGGAGCACTGACAGTGCTGGCTGTGCGGGGGAGCACTGACAGTGCTGGCTGTGTGCGGGAGCACAGACGGTGCTGGCTGTGTGGGGGAGCACTGACAGTGCTGGCTGTGTGGTGGGAGCACTGACAGTGTTGGCTGTGTAGGGGAGCACTGACAGTGCTGGCTGTGTGGGGGAGCACTGACAGTGCTGGCTGTGTGGTGGGAGCACTGACAGTGCTGGCTGTGTGGTGGGAGCACTGACAGTGCTGGCTGTGTGAGGGGAGCACTGATAGCGCTGGCTGTGTGCGGTAGCACTGACAGTGCTGGCTGTGTGGTGGGAGCACTGACAGTGCTGGCTGTGTGGTGGGAGCACTGACAGTGCTGGCTGTGTGGGGAGCACTGACAGTGCTGGCTGTGTGGGGGAGCACTGACAGTGCTGGATGTGTGGTGGGAGCACTGACAGTGCTGGCTGTGAGGGTGGAGCACTGGCAGTGCTGGCTGTGTGGGGGGAGCACTGACAGTGCTGGCTGTGTGGGGGAGCAATGACAGTGCTGGCTGTGGGATGGCTGAAAATTGCCAGAAATGGTTGCCGTGTACTGACATAAAAAGGCTGCCGTGAACTGACATAAAATGGCCACCGGGAACTGACATAAAATGGCCACCGTGGACTGACATATAATGGCCACCGTGAACTGACATAAAATGGCTGCTGTGAACTGACATAAAATGGCCCCTTCAACCGACATAAAATGACCACCGTGAACTGACATAAAATGGCTGCCGTGAACTGACATAAAATGGCCACCATGAATGAACATAAAATGGCTGCCGTGAGCTAACATAAAATAGCCACCGAGACCTGACATAAAATGGCCGCCGTGAACTGACATACAATGGCCACCGTGAACTGACATAAAATGGCCATTGCGAGCTGAAATAAAATGGCCACCTTCAAACGACATAAAATGACCACCGTGAACTGACATAAAATGGCCACCGTGTACTGACATTAAATGGCCCCTTTGACTGAATAAAATGGCCCCCCGTGAACTGAGATAAAATGGCCACCATGAACTGACATAAAATGGCCCCCGTGACCTGACATAAAATGGCCACCATGATCTGACATAAAATGGCCCCCGTGAACCAACATGAACTGGCCACCGCAACTGAGATTAAATTGCCATTGCAAACTGACATAAAATGGCCATTGTGATCTGACATACAATGGCCACCGTGAACTGACATAAAATGGCCACCGTCAACTGAGATAAAATGGCCATTGCAACCTGACGTTAAATGGCCATTGTGAACTGACATAAAATGGCCATGGTGAACTGACATATAATGGCCACCATGAACTGACATACAATGGCCACCATGAACTGACATAAAATGGCCATTGTGAATAGACATAAAATGGCCATTGTGAACAGACATAAAATGACTATTGTGAACTGACATACAATGGCCACCGTGAACTTACATAAAATGGCCATTGTGAACTGTCATAAAATGGCCACCGTGAACTGACATAAAATGGACCCCGTGAACTGACATAAAATGGCCATTGTGAACTGACATACAATGGCCACCATGAACTGACATAAAATGGCCATTGTGAACTGACATACAATGGCCATTGTGAACTGACATACAATGGCCACCATGAACTGACATAAAATGGCCATTGTGAACTGATATACAATGGCTACCGTGATTTGACATAAAATGGCCACTGTGAACTGACATAAAATGGCCATTGAGAACTGACATACAATGGCCATTGTGAACTGACATACAATGGCCCCCGTGACCTGACATAAAATGGCCACCGTGAACTGACATAAAATGACAATTGTGTGCTGACATACAATAGCCACCATGAACTGACATACAATGGCCCCCGTGACCTGACATAAAATGGCCACCGTGAACTGACATAAAATGACAATTGTGTACTGACATACAATAGCCACCATGAACTGACATAAAATGGCCCCCGTGAACGGACATAAAATGGCCACCGTGAACTGACATAAAATGGTCATTGCGAGCTGACATAAAATGGCCCCCGTCAACCGACATAAAATGACCACCGTGAACTGACATAAAATGGCCACCATGTATGACATAAAATGCCCCCCATCGACTGAATAAAATGGCCCCCGTGAACTGACATAAAATGGCCACCGTGAACTGAAATAAAATGACAATTGTGTACTGACATACAATAGCCACCATGAACTGACATAAAATGGCCCCCGTGAACGGACATAAAATGGCCACCGTGAACTTACATAACATGGCCCCCGTGAAGCAACATGAACTGGCCACCGCAACTGAGATAAAATGGCCATTGCAAACTGACATAAAATGGCCATTGTGAACTGACATACAATGGCCACCGTGAACTGACACAAAATGGCCACCGTCAACTGAGAAAAAATGGCCATTACAAACTGACATAAAATGGCCATTGTGAACTGACATACAATGGCCACCGTGAACTGACACAAAATGGCCACCGTCAACTGAGAAAAACTGGCCATTACAAACTGACATAAAATGGCCATTGTGAACTGACATACAATGGCCATTGTGAACTGACATAACATGGCCCCCGTGAACCAAACATGAACTGGCCACCGCAACTGAGATAAAATGGCCATTGCAAACTGACACAAAATGGCCATTGTGAACTGACATACAATGGCCACCGTGAACTGACACAAAATGGCCACCGTCAACTGAGAAAAAATGGCCATTGCAAACTGACATAAAATGGCCATTGTGAACTGACATACAATGGCCAATGTGAACTGACATACAATGGACCCCGTGAACTGACATAAAATGGCCATTGTAAACTGACATACAATGGCCCCCGTGAACTGACATAAAATGGCCAATGTGAACTGACATAAAATGGCCCCCGTGAACTGACATAAAATGACCATTGCGACCTGACATAAAATGGCTACCGTGAACTGACATAAAATGGCCATTGCGACCTGACATAAAAAGGCCCCCGTGAACTGACATGAACTGTCCATTGTGAACTGACATACAATGGCCTTTGCGACCTGACATAAAAAGGCCCCCATGAACTGACATAAACTGTCCATTCTGAACTGACATAAAATGGCCATTGCGACCTGACATAAAATGGCCCCCGTGAACTGACATAAACTGTCCATTGTGAACTGACATAAAATGGCCATTGCGACCCGACATAAAATGGCCCCGTGAACTGACATAAAATGGCCATTGTGAACTGACATAAAATGGCCACCGTGAACTGACATAAAATGGCCATTGTGAACTGACATAAAATGGCCACTGTGAACTGACATAAAATGGCCACCGTGAGCTGACATAAAATGGCCACCGTGAATTGAGATAAAATGGCCCCCGTGAACCGACATAAACTGTCCATTGCAAATTGACATAAAATGGCCATTCTGAACTGACATACAATGGCCACCATGAACTGACATAAAATGGCCATTGCAAATTGACATAAAATGGCCATTGTGAACTGACATAAAATAGCCATTGTGAACTGACATAAAATGGCCATTGTGAACTGATATACAATGGCCACCGTGAACTGATATAAAATGGCCATTGCGACCTGACCTAAAAAGGCCCCCGTGAACTGACATGAACTGTCCATTGTTAACTGACATAAAATTGCTATTGTGAACTGACATAAAATGGCTCCCGTGAACCGACATAAAATGGCCACCGTGAACTGACATACAATGGCCATTGTGAACTGACATACTAATGGCTATCGTGAACTGATGTAAAATGGCCACCGTGAACTGACATAAAATGGCCACCGTGAACTGACATAAAATGGCCTACTGCTGATTGTGGATTTTGTTTTGGCAGAGTCCCAGAGAGAGACGGAGAGACGCAGAGACCGAGAGAGATGGAGAGGGGAGAAACACCATCCCCCCCCCCTTGCCGAGAGAGATGGAGAAGGGGAACCCCCCCCCACCGAGAGACATGGAGAAGGGGAACCCCCCCACACCGAGAGAGATGGAGAAGGGGAACACCCCCCCACCGAGCGAGATGGAGAAGGGGGACGCCCCCCACAGAGAGAGATGGAGTGGGTGGAACCCCCCTCCCCCCACCGAGAGAGATGGAGAAGGAGACCCCCCACAACGCGTGATGGAGAAGGGGGAACTCCCCCCCCCCCACCGAGAGAGAGATGGAGAGGGTGGAACCAACCCCCCCCCCAACGGGAGAGATGGAGAGGGGGGAACTCCCCCTCCACCGAGAGAGATGGAGAGGGTGGACCCCCTCCCCCCCCCGCCGAGAGAGATGGAGAGGGGGTCCCCTCCCACCAAGAGAGATGGAGAGGGGTGAACCCTGCCCCCACCGAGAGAGATGGAGAGGGGAGAACTCCCCCTCCACCGAGAGAGATGGAGAGGGTGGAACCCCCCCCCCCCCCCGCCGAGAGAGATGGAGAGGGGGGACTCCCCCAGCGAGAGAGATGGAGAGGGGGGACCCCACACCGAGAGAGATAGAGAGGCGGGAACCCCCCACCCACCGAGAGAGATGGAGAGGGGGGACCCTTCCCCCCACCCCCACCGAGACGGAGAGGAAAACTGCAGGGGATGGGCACAATGGAAATGTGGAGCTTGTTCAAGGAACAGCTACTGCGTGTCCTTGATAAGTATGTACCTGTCAGGCAGGGAGGAAGGAAGTGGTCGAGCAAGGGAACCGTGGTTTACTAAGGCAGTTGAAACACTTGTCGAGAGGAAGAAGGGAGGCTTATGTAAAAATGAGACATGAAGGTTCAGTAAGGGCGCTCGAGAGTTACAAGTTAGCTAGGAAGGAACTAAAGAGAGAGCTAAGAAGAGCCAGGAGGGGACATGAGAAGTCTTTGGAAGGTAGGGTCAAGGATAACCCTGAAGCTTTCTATAGTTATGTCAGGAATAAAAGAATGACTAGGGTAAGAGTAGGGCCAGTCAAGGACAGTAGTGGGAAGTTGTGCTTGGAGTCCGAGGAGATAGGCGAGGTGCTATATGAATATTTTTCATCACTATTCACACAGCAAAAAGACAATGTTGACGAGGAAAATACTGAAATTCAGGCTACTATACTAGAAGGGCTTGAGGTTCATAAGGAGGAGGTGTTAACTATTCTGGAAAGGGTGAAAATTGATAAGTCCCCTGGGCCGGATACGATTTATCCTAGGATTCTCTGGGAAGCTAGGGAGGAGATTACAGAGCCTTTGGCTTTGATCTTTAAGTCATCTTTGTCAACAGGAATAGTGCCAGAAGACTGGAGGATAGCAAATGTTGTCCCCTTGTTCAAGAAGGAGAGTAGAGACAACCCCGCTAAATATAGACCAGTGAGCCTAACTTCTGTTGTGGGCAAAATCTTGGAAAGGTTTATAAGAGATAGGGTGTATAATCATCTGGAAAGGAATAATTTGATTAGACATAGTCAACACGGTTTCGTGAAGGGTCGGTTGTGCCTCACAAACCATATAGAGTTCTTTGAGAAGGTGAGAAACAGGTGAATGATGGGAAAAGCAGTTGATGTGGTGTATATGGATTTCAGTAAAGCGTTTGACAATGTTCCCCACGGTAGGCTACTGCAGAAAATACGGAAGCATGGGATTCAGGGAGATTTAGCAGTTTGGATCAGAAATTGGCTCGCTGGAAGAAGACAAAGGGTGGTGGTTGATGGGAAGTGTTCAGACTGGAGTCCAGTTACTAGTAGTGTACCACAAGGATCTGTTTTGGGGCCACTGCTGTTTGTCATTTTAATAAATGACCTGGAGGAGGGCGTAGAAGGATGGGTGAGTAAATTTGCAGATGACACTAAAGTCGGTGGAGTTGTGGACAGTGCGGAAGGATGTTACAAGTTACAGAGGGACATAGATAAGCTGCAGCGCTGGGCTGAGAGGTGGCAAATGGAGTTTAATGCAGAAAAGTGTGAGGTGATTCATTGAGGAAGGAATAACAGGAAGACAGAGTACTGGGCTAATGGTAAGATTCTTGGCAGTGTGGATGAGCAGAGAGATCTCGGTGTGCATATACATAGATCCCTGAAAGTTGCCACTCAGGTTGAGAGGGTTGTTAAGAAGGCGTACGGTGTGTTAGCTTTTATTGGTAGAGTGTCTGAGTTTCGGAGCCATGAGGTCATGTTGCAGCTGTACAAAACTCTGGTGCGGCCGCATTTGGAGAATTGCGTACAGTTCTGGTCGCCGCATTATAGGAAGGATGTGGCAGCATTCGAAAGGGTGCAGAGGAGATTTACCAGAATGTTGCCTGGTATGGAGGGAAGATCTTATGAGGAAAGGCTGAGGGACTTGAGGCTGTTTTCGTCAGAGAGAAGAAGGTTAAGAGGTGACTTAATTGAGGCATACAAGATGATCAGAGGATTGGATAGGGTGGACAGTGAGAGCCTTTTTCCTCGGATGGTGATGTCTAGCACGAGGGGACATAGCTTTAAATTGAGGGGAGATAGATATAGGACAGATGTCAGAGGTAGGTTCTTTACTCAGAGAGTAGTAAGGGTGTGGAATGCCCTGCTGCAACAGTAGTGGACTCGCCAAGACTAAGGACATTCAAATGGTCATTGGATAGACATATGGGCGATAAGGGAATAGTGTAGATGGGCTTTAGAGTGGTTTCACAGGTCGGCGCAACATCGAGGGCCGAAGGGCCTGTAATGCGCCGTAATGTTCTATGAGAGAGATGGAGAGGGGGTAACACCCCCCCCCTCACCGAGAGTGATGGAGAGGGGGGGACCCCCCACCGAGAGAGACGGAGAGGGGGGACCCCCCCCCACCGAGAGGGATGGAGAGGGGGGAACCCCCACCCCACCGAGAGATATGGAGAGGGGGGAACCCCCCCCACCGAGAGAGGTGGAGAGGGGGAATCCCCCCACACCGAGAGATGGAGGGGGGGAATCCCCCCCCACCGAGAGTTGTGGAGAGGGGGGAACCCCAACCCCCACTGAGAGGGATGGAGAGGGGGACCCCCCCTCCACCGAGAGAGATCAAGAGGGGGGACCCCCCCACCGAGAGGGATGGAGAGGGGGAAGCCCCCCCCCCACCGAGTGAGAAGGAGAGGGGGGAAGCCCCCCACCAGGATGGATGGAGAGGGGGGAACCCCCACCCCCACCGAGAGAGATGGAGAGGGGGAACCACCACCCCCACCGAGAGGGATGGAGAGGGGGGAACCCCCACCGAGAGAGATGGAGAGGGGGAGCCACCTCCCCACCGAGAGGGATGGAGAGGGGGGATCCCCCCTACCGAGAGGGATGGAGAGGGGGAAATCCCCCCCCCACTAAGATGGATGGAGAGGGGGGAACCCCCCCCACCGAGAAAGATGGAGAGGGGGGAACCACCTCCCACCGAGAGGGATGGAGAGGGGGTCCGCCCCCCCCACCGAGAGAGATGGAGAGGGGTGAACCCCCGCCCCACCACCGAGAGAGATGGAGAGGGGTGAACCCCCTCCCCACCGAGAGAGATGGAGAGGGGGAAACCCCCCCCCCAGACGAAGATGGAGAGGGTGAACACCCCCCCCCCCCACCGAGAGAGATGGAGAGGGGGGAAACCTCACCCCACCGAGGAAGATGGAGAGGGGGGAACATCCCCCCCCCCCACCGAGAGAGATGGAGAGGGGGAAACCCCCCCCCCCACCGAGAGGGATGGAGAGGGGGACCCCTCCCCCCACTGAGAGAGATGGGGAGGGGGAACCCCCCCAATCCACTGAAAGAACACGGCTGAAACCGATGGAGGGAGAAAAGAAAGGGGGGGGGTAAGGGGGTAAACATGGAGCAGGGGGTCACACACCAGGTCGGCCCGGAAGGGCATCACGGAGGGTCTGCGGGGGAGAGAGGGGAAGGGTTAGGGAAAGGGGTGTTGGGGGGGGGGGGGGCGGTGGCAGACACGCCGAACTGAACGGCAACAGTTTGTAACTATAGAAACGTAAGAGAAAGCCTTTTCACTCTCTGAGAAATGTAAACTAGCCGCAATGCACAGAATTGTGGAAACGGCAATAAAAAGATTTTTTCAATAAATTCAGAGCCCAGTTCAGTTTTTCCAATTCAGGGGCAACTTAGCGCTGCCCATCCACCTGCCCTGCACATCTTTGAGTTGTGGGGGTGAGACCCAGGCTAACACGGGGAGAATGTGCAAACTCCACATGGACAGTGACCCAGAGCCGTGACTGAACAGTGGTTAGCACTGCTGCCTCACAGCTACAGGATCCCAGGTTCGATTCCGGCTTGGGTCACTGTCTGTGCGGAGTCTGGATGTCCTCCCCGTGTCTGCGTGGGTTTCCTCCGGGTGCTCCGGTTTCCTCCCACCGTCCAAAGACGTGCAGGTTAGGTGGGTTGGCCGTGATCAATCCAAATTGCCCACAGTATCTAAAGATGTTCAGGTTAGGTGGGGTGACAGCGACGGGGTAGGGGAGTGGGCCCAGGTATGGCGCTCTCTTCAGGGTTCACACTGTCTCTGTCATTATTGTTTACACCTACAATGCTGCCAAACTTTCTATCAAACTTTCTATCTCATTATCTTCAATCAGTACTCAACAAAGTCAAACTGAGACACACAGATACACACACACACACACAGACACACACACACACACACACAGGCACACACACACACACACACACACACACAGGCACACACACACACACAGGCACACACACACACACACAGGCACACACACACACAGGCACACACACACACAGGCACACACACACAGATACACACACAGACACACACACGCACACACACACAGGCACACACACACACACAGGCAGATACACACACACACACACAGGCACACACACACAGGCACACACACACAGGCACACACACACACACACAGGCACACACCCACTCACACACACCCACACACACAGACACACAAACAGGCACACACACACACACACACGCACACCCCCCCCCCACACACACACACGTACACACACAGGCACAAACACACACACAGGCACACACACACACAGATACACACACACACACACAGACACACACACGCACACACACAGACACACACACACGGACACACAGGCACAGGCACACACAGACACACAGTCACACACTGCAATGAAGTTACTGAGAAAAGTCCCTAGTCTCCAAACTCTGGCGCCTGTTTGGGTACACTGAGGGAGAATACATAATGTCCAATTCACCAAACAGCACGTCCTTCGGGACGTCAGGGGGGAAACCGGAGCACCCGGGAGAAACCCACGCGGACAAGGGGAGAACGTGCAGACTCCGCACAGACTGCGACCCAAGCCGGGATTCGAACCTGGGGCTCTGGAGCTGTGAGGCCGCAGTGCTAACCACTGTGCTACCGTGTAACTTCCAGTGCCGCGTAAAGAATGCCACACATAACCCCCCCCCAACACACACACACGTGTACAGAAACACAGATACTCAAACTCAGACAGACTGGGTCAATTCATCTTTCAAATGGAGCGAGATCCATTCTCCACCTTTAACTTGGAGAGGTGTATCTGGCCTGTGTGTGACCCAAGTCACACACTGACTCTGAACATCCTCACAGCAGCTTGGGGACAGACTTTTCTAAAGCGCTTTTCATAACCTTTGGGTATCACAAACTGCTTCACAGGCAATGGAGCCCTTTTGAAATCTAGTCAGGAGTAATTTAGGAAATGGACCAGCTAATTTCAGCGAGAGAGAGAGAGAGACTCAGAAACAGGATGAGATTGTGCTGTACATGTTTCAGAAATGTCACTGAGACACACACGAGATGTACAATGTCAATTATTATTCTGAAGCATGTGATTAAATCAGCCCTGAGACTGAATTCCAGTGTTTCAGAGTAAAGCTCCATCTACACTGCCCATCAAACGCTCACAACACAAATACTGTCTGGGGTTAAATACAGAGTCAAAATCCCTCTGTCCTGTCCAAGGAATTTTTCATTGCAGATAGGTATTTTTATTTTTTGGAAAAGCAGAACTTAAATTGCACCGAATCCCAGTGTGGACTCTTGTTTATTTCAGCCCTTCACATTCAAACGTGAAGTTTAAGCTCCGATTACAGGTGTCTGCTTGTCTCTGTCTGCATATTCAATGTTCCTGTAGCTTATTCACTTGTCTCAAGTAGTTGAATAATAGGCCTTGGTTGATCAATCCTTTCTCACAGCACATGGAAGTTGTGAATCTTCAAGGCTCTCAGTCTAATGTAGTTAAAAAACAACTGCTTCCTTTGATCCTCAATCCATTTCCCAACCCGAAATAGATCTCACACATTTCCATAATGCAGGAATATCTCCATCAAAACTTCTAATCAGTTCCCCATACACTTGTTAAACTTGCCTGTGTGACGTAAATTCCACTGACAGATTCCGAAAGCTGCACAGAAAAATGACTGCTTATTTTAAACTTTGAAACGGAACTATTTTAACTTGTGCATCAATCCCATTAAACAGAAATGTTGTCCCTGTGGGCTGACAGTCTCTCAGTAAGATTGAAACATTGAGGGACCCCACATCCTGCATTTGACAACATTTGTGGCACTTCCACAATCTACGAGATATTGCTGTCTGTATTGTGTGAATCCAGCTGTGAAATATCTGTCCAGTTTAAACTTCCACTGTTTCTGTATTCTCATCATTGATAAAGATCACGGTTTGATCACCCCTCTGCCTGAGGTGGGAGTGGGACCATCCAGGGCTGCAGGCCCGGCCTCCTGTCCTCCCACCCCTCTGCCTGAGGTGGGAGTGGGACAATCCAGGGCTGCAGGCCGAGCCTCCTGTCCTCCCACCCCTCTGCCTGAGGTGGGACTGGGACCATCCAGGGCTGCAGGCCCGGCCTCCTGCCCTCCCACCCCTCTGTCTGAGGTGGGAGTGTGACCATCCAGGGCTGCAGGCCCAGCCTCCTGTCCTCCCACCCCACTGCCTGAGGTGGGAGTGGGACCATCCAGTGCTGCAGGCCCGGCCTCCTGTCCTCCCACCCCTCTGCCTGAGGTGGGTGGGACCATCCAGGGCTGCAGGCCGAGCCTCCTGTCCTCCCAGCCCTCTGGCTGAGTTGGGACTGGGACCATCCAGGGCTGCAGGCCGAGCCTCCTGTCCTCCCAGCCCTCTGCCTGAGGTGGGAGCGGGACCATCCAGGGCTGCAGGCCCGGCCTCCTGTCCTCCCACCCCTCTGCCTGAGGTGGGACCATCCAGGGCTGCAGGCCGAGCCTCCTGTCCTCCCAGCCCTCTGCCTGAGTTGGGACTGGGACCATCCAGGGCTGCAGGCCCAGCGTCCTGTCCTCCCCCCCCTTCCCCCTCTGCCTGAGGTGGGACTGGGACCATCCAGGGCTGCAGGCCCGGCCTCCTGTCCTCCCACCCCTCTGCCTGAGTTGGGACTGGGACCACCCAGGGCTGCAGGCCCAGCTTCCTGTCCTCCCACCCCTCTGCCTGAGGTGGGAGTGGGACCATCCAGGGCTGCAGGCCCGGCCTCCTGTCCTCCGACCCCTCTGCCTGAGGTGGGACTGGGACCATCCAGGGCTGCAGGCCCGGCCTCCTGTCCTCCCACCCCTCTGGCCTGCACCTCGGGGGCATCCTCCACTGCCGGGGGCAGGGCGGACAAGACATTATGTGGGGGCGGCAGCCACCCGTCGCTCCGCTGCCCCCGCGGTGCCCTCGCCCTCCCGCCTGCTCATGCGGCAGCTGGGGGTGAAGTGCTATGCCCACCCTACCATGACCATTGAGGCGGGCACCCGTGCGATGGGCGGGGCTGTCGGCCCCTCGGCCATCGTAGCCGCCTCGCGGATGTACGGCAAGGCCGGGTTCTTCCTGTGGGCCGAGCAGGCGGCCCACCGGGCCCTGGAAAGGGGGCTCACGGTGGGCGGGGCACACGTGGCGGTGGAGACGCTGGAGGCCACCGCAGAACGTGTTGTTCTATCAAACGTCCCGCCCTCCCTCCCCACCGAGCTCCTCCTGCCCCATCTCTCCCGTGTTGGTGCCCATCCCCCCGACGCCTGGCCCGGGGCACACAATGAAGAGAAGCAAGGCCGGGGGGGCCTCCGAGGCCCCCGAGCCTCTCGTGCTGCTGTCGCCCCCCGAGCAGGAGGACCCGGGGTCGAGCGGAGACGAAACCCCTGGGGGCCCGTCCCGCCCGGTGCAAGTTTCCTCCCCGGACGCCTCCTCTTCACCATCGCCGGGGGCCGGCAGCAGCAGCGACCGCTCATCGTGCCGCTGTGGGCCGTGGACGGGGGAGGAGGGGAAGGCTCCCCGCCCTCTACACCCGAGCGGGCGACGCCGGAGAGCCCTGTTTTCAACCCGGTCATGTTTCCGGGGGGCCTCCCCGAGGTCCCGGAGTCGCCGGCGTGGGTGGAGGCGCCGTCCACGGGCCCTGAGCCGCGGGAGGAGCCTGCGAGGGACCTGCCTGAGGACGACCCTGGGGGTGGGGTCGACTCGGGCCAAGGGTTAGCCGGTGGGTCCGTGCCGCCCGCCATACTCCATGTGGCGGGGGACTCGAGCTCGGGAGGTGACCGTTCGGAGGAGGAAGGCTGCTCGGTGGCGGGTGAGGAGGAGGATTTAGATGCGCTCTGCAGCGAGGCAGAGGGCACCCTCACACCCGGCACCGAGTCTCCCCTCGTCCCCCCTGGGGAACTCCGGACATTTCTGGGAACGCACCATGGTCGCCCGGACTGTGTGCGGCTGGCCCTGGGCAGCTGGGGAAATCTGGGGCTGCTCCTTGGCTCCGCCCGGGCCTATGTCAGAGAGGCCCGGGAGTTCGATCAAGACCAGGAGGAGCAGCGCCAAGCTGCTCAGTTCCCTGTGGGACTCCTGAGGGAGTGGAGGGGGCGGTACCCCCACTCTGAGCACTAAAGGTGATGGATAACTATTGCTGCTGACATGGAGGTAACTATGGCCAGCCTCAACATCAACGGCAACAGCCACGCGCACCACCGGTTCCAGTTCCTGTCTATCCTCCGGGACGGAAAGTACGGGGTGTGCTTCCTGTAGGAAACCCAGGCCATCCGGGTGACGAAGCTCAGTGGACCCTGGAGGGGCAAGGAGGAGTCTTCATGAGTCACCTGGCCCCACGTTCGGGCGGGGTGGCTATCTTGTTGGCTCCACATTTTCAGCCGGAGATCTTGGGGGTCAAGGAGCCGGTGCCAGTCCATCTGCTGCACCTAAAGGCCCGTTTCGGGGCAGCGGTGATTCACTTTGTAAATGTATCCGCTCCCGTGGCCGGACTGCAGCAGGCGGCTTCCTTCCAAAAGGTGTCCACTCTTCCAGGCACCATCCCGGCGGGCGAGTGCATCGTCCTCGGAGGGGATTTCAATTGCACCCTCAAGGACAAGGACCGCATCGGAGTCCAGCGCGGCCCGGCGGCGGTGGTGAAGTTGAGGGACCTGGTTAGGTCCTTTGACTTGGTGGATGTCTGGTGGACTCTCCATCCTGAATTGCGGGGGCGCACCTCTGTGCGGCCCCCGTTCAGAACGTCCAGCATCGACCGTCTTTACATTTCCAAGACGTACTTGCCCAGCGTTCCGACGGCCTCCATGGAGCAGGTGCCGAGCTCGGATCACCACGTGGTGTGGGCGGGTCTCGCCCCGTCCCGCGCTCAGACACGGTCCGCGTACTGGCACTTTAACAACCTGCTGCTGGAGGACGAGCGGTTCCTGGACTCGTTCTGCCGTTTCTGGGCCGGCTGGAGAAGGGAGCGGGGTGACTTCCCCTCCTTGAGGCTACGGTGGGATGTGGGCAAGGCCCAGAACCGTGCCTTCTGTCAGGGGTCCACGGAGGGGTCTACGGCGGGGCGGAACTCCACGATCGCCAAATTGGCTGAGGAACTCCTCGATCTGGAGTCACGTCTCGCTCAGCCCGATGAGGCCCGGCCCTGGGGCTGGTGAACAGGGAGAAGAGGGGCGCACTGCGGGACCTGCAACTGGCCGGGTCCCGCGGCGAGGACGTGAGGTCGCGGATCCGTCTCCTAACGGACATGGACCGCGGCTCCCGCTTCTTCTACTCGCTGGAAAGAGGACGCGGGGCCCGTCGGCAGGTTTCTACGCTGTTGGCCGACGACGGGCCCCTCGTCTCGGATCCGGAGGGGGTCAGGACCCTGATCAGGGATTTTTACTCCGACCTCTTCTCTCCGGGTCCATCCAGCGAGGACGCTTGCAGAGTTCTGTGGGAGGACCTGCCGCAGGTGGGCCCGGAGGGCGCTGGGAAGCTCGATAATGGCATCAACCTCCAAGAGCCTCCCGGGTCCCTGGACAGCCTCTCACGGGGCAAATCCCCAGGGCTGGACGGGCTGACCGTGGAGTTCTTCAGGGCGTGCTGGGATGTCCTGGGGAGCGACTATGCGGGGGTCCTGGGGGAATGCATTGCGACCGGGGAGATGCCCCTTTCGGGGCGCAGGGCCGTCATTGCCCGGCTGCCCAAGAAGGGGGATCACCGCCGACTTAAGAATTGGTGACCGGTCTCCCTCCTCAGCACGGACTGTAAAATCTTTGCCAAGGCGATGTCTTTACGCCTTGGCCCCGAGCTGGACCACATGATCCACCCTGACCAGTCCTACACAGTCCCGGACCGCACAATCTACACAATATCCACCTGGCCCGGGACATTATTCATTTTACCCAGCGGACTGGTATGTCGAGCAACTTCCTGTCTCTTGACCAGGAGAAGGCGTTCGACAGGGTGGGGCCCGGGGATTTGCTCGGGACTCTGCGAGCTGTCGGGTTCGGGTGGGATTTTGTCGCCCGGATCCGGTTACTGTCCGCCGCCTCGGAGAGTCTGATTAAGGTTAACGGGTCCCTGACGGCGCCCCTTCGCTTTGGGAGAGGAGTGCGTCAGGGCTGCCCCCTGTCCGGCCAACATTATTCCCTCTGCCTGGAGCCTTTCCTGTGCCTCCTGCGGAGGGGGTTCACGGGGCTGGTTCTGCGGGAGCCGGACGGGGGGGTGGTCCTCTCGGCGGACGCTGATGCCATGTTCCTCATGGTCACTGACCCCGGGGACCCCCGGAGGATGCGAGAGAGCCAAGCTGTCTACTCCGCCGCGTCCTCCCCACAGATCAACTGGGCCAAATGTTCCGGACTCCTGGTCGGTCCGTGGCAGGTGGACCCCCTCCCGGAGGAGCTCGGGCCCTTCAGCTGGAGTCGGACCAACAGCCTCGACCTGGGAGTCCATCTTTGCCCGGCAGAGGGAGCCTGGCCGGCGAACGGGCAGGAGCTGGAGACCAAGGTCACCGCTGGCCTGGGACGCTGGACAGGACGGCTCCGACTGCTGTCCCACAGGGGCCGAGTTCTCGTCATAAACCAGCTGATCGCCTCCATGCTGTGGTCCCGGCTGGTCACTGACTCCCCCCCCTGGCTTTGTCCCACCATCCAGAGAGCCCGGCTTCGGTTCCTCTGGGACAATCGACTGCACGGGGTCGCTGCGGAGGTCTGGAGTCTCCCGATGGCGGAGGGCGGTCAGGCGCTGGTGTGCCTCCGCACCCAGACTGCCACTTTCCACCCTCAGACTCTGCAGCGTTACCTGTACGCTGAGCCTCCTCCACGGTGGGGCCCTGGCGACGGATTTCTTCCCCCAGGGGCTCGGCCTGAACTACGACGTGCAGCTCCTGTCTGTGGACCAGCAGGGTCTTCGGAACTCTCTGTTGGCGCTGCCCGTCTTGTACCAGGACCTCCTCAAAGTCTGGAACACGGTCTCCAGGCGCCGCAGCTCTCCCCCGTCAGGAGTGGCGGCTGTCGTAAGGGAGGCGCTGCTCAGGAATCCGCACCTCCGCCAATCTCCATTCGGGTGGCTGGCGGAGCGGAGGGCGGTGGGTGCCGTGGGCAGGGCTGGGTGGGGCCGGGCTGTGGGTGCCGTGGGAAGGGCTGGGTGGGGGAGGGCCGGGCTGTGGGTGCCGTGGGAAGGGCTGGGTGGCGGAGGGCGGTGGGTGCCGTGGGAAGGGCTGGGAGGCGGAGGGCTGTGGGTGCCGTGGGAAGGGCTGGGTGGGGGAGGGCTGTGGGTGCCGTGGGAAGGGCTGGGTGGCGGAGGGCTGTGGGTGCCGTGGGAAGGGCTGGGTGGCGGAGCGGAGGGCGGTGGGTGCCGTGGGCAGGGCTGGGTGGCGGAGGGCGGTGGGTGCCGTGGGAAGGGCTGGGTGGCGGAGCGGAGGGCGGTGGGTGCCGTGGGCAGGGCTGGGTGGCGGAGGGCTGTGGGTGCCGTGGGAAGGGCTGGGTGGGGGAGGGCCGGGCTGTGGGTGCCGTGGGAAGGGCTGGGTGGGGAGGGCTGTGGGTGCAGTGGGAAGGGCTGGGTGGGGGAGGGCTGTGGGTGCCGTGGGCAGGGCTGGGTGGCGGCCGGGGCTCCCTGGAGCGGGGGCAGGCGCTGCCCACGGGCACACTCGAAGCTTTCCGGACTGGCTGGGCCCCGCAGGGGGTGGGCTGCCGGACTGACCCCCATTCTCACACTTTCATTGGGCGGGTATTGGGTGAGGTTTGGTCTCTTTTCCTGTTCTGTTGGGGCTGTGCTCCACCCGCGGTTTGGGGCACTCCCCACATTTTGTTTTGTCCATCAGTTACTTCTGGTCTGTTTTGCTTTGTTGTGTCCCAGCTCCAGGCCGATGCCAGCGGCGGGCGCTGCCTCACCCTGCCCGCGGGAAGAGCGGGCAGGACAGGCAATCTCAGGGAAAACAGATCCAAATAAACATTATATAGACATCAAATAAACAGCACCATCAAACTGTCCGACCCGAGACAATGCTGCTGGGGGAGGGGGACCGCGGCTGCTGGGGAGGGGGACCGCGGCTGCTGGGGGAGGGGGACCGTGGCTGCTGGGGGAGGGGACCGCGGCTGCTGGGGAGGGGGAGGAGGACCGCGGCTGCTGGGGTAGGGGGACCGCGGCTGCTGGGGGAGGGGGACCGCGGCTGCTGGGGAGGGGGACCGCGGCTGCTGTGGAGGGGCGGAGGACCGCGGCTGCTGGGGGAGGGGGACCGCGGCTGCTGGGGGAGGGGGACCGCGGCTGCTGGGGGAGTGGGAGGTAGACCGCGGCTGCTGGGGGAGGGGGACCGCGGCTGCTGGGAGAGGGTGAGGGGGACCGTGGCTGCTGGGGGAGGGGGACCGCGGCTGCTGGGGAGGGGGACCGCGGCTGCTGGGGAGGGGGAGGAGGACCGCGGCTGCTGGGGGAGGGGGACCGCGGCTGCTGGGGGAGGGGGACCGCGGCTGCTGGGGGAGGGGGAGGGAGACCGCGGCTGCTGGGGGAGGGGGACCACGGCTGCTGGGAGAGGGTGAGGGGGACCGTGGCTGCTGGGGAGGGGGACCGCGGCTGCTCGGGGAGGGGGACCGCGGCTGCTGGGGGAGGGGGTCCGTGGCTGCTGGGGGAGGGGGACCGCGGCTGCTGGGGGAGGGGGACCGCGGCTGCTGGTGTAGGGGGAGGGGGACCGCGGCTGCTGGGGGAGGGGGAGGGGGACCGCAGCTGCTGAGGAGGGGGAGGGGGACCGCGGCTGCTGGGGTTGGGGGAGGGGGACCACGGCTGCTGGGGGAGGATGAGGGGACCGTGGCTGCTGGGGAGAGGGGGAGGGGGACCGCGGCTGCTGGGGAGGGGGACCGCGGTTGCTGGGGGAGAGGGAGGGGGACTGCGGGTGCTGGGTGAGGGGGACTGCGGCTGCTGGGGGAGGGGGAGCGGGACTGCGCTGCTGGGGGAGCGGAGGGCGACCGCGGCTGCTGTTGGAGGGGAGGGGGACCGCGGCTGCTGGGGGTTAGGAGGGGGACCGCGGCTGCTGGGGGAGGGGGGAGGGATCGCGGCTGCTGGAGGAGGGGGGAGGGATCGCGGCTGCTGGGGAGGGGGGGAGGGATCGTGGCTGCTGGGGGAGGGGGACTGCGGCTGCTGGGGGAGGGCGGAGGGATCGTGGCTGCTGGGGGAGGGGGGACTGCGGCTGCTGGGGGAGGGGGACCGCGGCTGCTGGTGGAGGGGTACCGCGGCTGCTGGGGGAGGGGGACCACAGTTGCTGGGGAGGTGGAGGGGGACTGCGGCTGCTGGGGGAGGGGGTGAGGGGGGCGGGGCTGCTGGGGGAGGGGGAGGGTGACCGCGGCTGCTGCGGGAGGGGGTGAGGGGGGCCGCGGCTGCTGTGGGAGTGGGAGCGGGGCTGCTGGGGGAGGGGGTGAGGGGTGAGGGGGGGCACGGCTGCTGGGGGAGGGGGAGGGTGACCGCGGCTACTTTGGGAGGGGGTGAGGGGGGGAGGGGGTGAGGGGGTGAGGGTGAGGGGGGCCGCGGCTGCTGGGGGAGGGCTTTCCGGACTGGCTGGGCCCCGCAGGGGGTGGGCTGCCGGACTGACCCCCATTCTCACACTTTCATTGGGCGGGTATTGGGTGAGGTTTGGTCTCTTTTCCTGTTCTGTTGGGGCTGTGCTCCACCCGCGGTTTGGGGCACTCCCCACATTTTGTTTTGTCCATCAGTTACTTCTGGTCTGTTTTGCTTTGTTGTGTCCCAGCTCCAGGCCGATGCCAGCGGCGGGCGCTGCCTCACCCTGCCCGCGGGAAGAGCGGGCAGGACAGGCAATCTCAGGGAAAACAGATCCAAATAAACATTATATAGACATCAAATAAACAGCTCCATCAAACTGTCCGACCCGAGACAATGCTGCTGGGGGAGGGGGAGGGGGACCGCGGCTGCTGGGGGAGGGGGACCGCGGCTGCTGGGGGAGGGGGACCGCGGCTGCTGGGGGAGGGGGACCGCGGCTGCTGGGGGAGGGGGACCGCGGCTGCTGGGGGAGGGGGACCGCGGCTGCTGGGGGAGGGGGACCGCGGCTGCTGGGGGAGGGGGACCGCGGCTGCTGGGGGAGGGGGACCGCGGCTGCTGGGGGAGGGGGACCGCGGCTGCTGGGGGAGGGGACCACGGCTGCTGGGGAGGGGGAGGAGGACCGCGGCTGCTGGGGGAGGGGGACCGCGGCTGCTGGGGGAGGGGGACCGCGGCTGCTGGGGAGGGGGACTGCGGCTGCTGGGGAGGGGCGGAGGACCGCGGCTGCTGGGGGAGGGGGACCGCGGCTGCTGGGGGAGGGGGACCGCGGCTGCTGGGGGAGGGGGAGGGAGACCGCGGCTGCTGGGGGAGGGGGACCGCGGCTGCTGGGAGAGGGTGAGGGGGACCGTGGCTGCTGGGGGAGGGGGACCGCGGCTGCTGGGGAGGGGGACCGCGGCTGCTGGGGAGGGGGAGGAGGACCGCGGCTGCTGGGGGAGGGGGACCGCGGCTGCTGGGGGAGGGGGACCGCGGCTGCTGGGGGAGGGGGAGGGAGACCGCGGCTGCTGGGGGAGGGGGACCGCGGCTGCTGGGAGAGGGTGAGGGGGTCCGTGGCTGCTGGGGAGGGGGACCGCGGCTGCTCGGGGAGGGGGACCGCGGCTGCTGGGGGAGGGGGTCCGTGGCTGCTGGGGGAGGGGGACCGCGGCTATTGGGGGAGGGGGACCGCGGCTGCTGGTGTAGGGGGAGGGGGACCGCGGCTGCTGGGGGAGGGGGAGGGGGACCGCAGCTGCTGAGGAGGGGGAGGGGGACCGCGGCTGCTGGGGGTGGGGGAGGGGGACCACGGCTGCTGGGGGAGGGGGAGCGGGAACCCGGCTGCTGGCGGAGGGGGAGGGGGACCGTGGCTGCTGGGGGAGGAAGAGGGGACCGCGGCTGCTGGGGAGGGGGACCGCGGTTGCTGGGGGAGAGGGAGGGGGACTGCGGGTGCTGGGTGAGGGGGACTGCGGCTGCTGGGGGAGGGGGAGCGGGACTGCGCTGCTGGGGGAGGGGAGGGCGACCGCGGCTGCTGTTGGAGGGGAGGGGGACCGCGGCTGCTGGGGGTTAGGAGGGTGACCGCGGCTGCTGGGGGAGGGGGGAGGGATCGCGGCTGCTGGGGGAGGGGGGAGGGATCGCGGCTGCTGGGGGAGGGGGGGAGGGATCGTGGCTGCTGGGGGAGGGGGACTGCGGCTGCTGGGGGAGGGCGGAGGGATCGTGGCTGCTGGGGGAGGGGGGACTGCGGCTGCTGGGGGAGGGGGACCGCGGCTGCTGGTGGAGGGGGACCGCGGCTGCTGGGGGAGGGGGACCACAGTTGCTGGGGAGGTGGAGGGGGACTGCGGCTGCTGGGGGAGGGGGTGAGGGGGGCGCGGCTGCTGGGGGAGGGGGAGGGTGACCGCGGCTGCTGCGGGAGGGAGTGAGGGGGGCCGCGGCTGCTGTGGGAGTGGGAGCGGGGCTGCTGGGGGAGGGGGTGAGGGGTGAGGGGGGCCGCGGCTGCTAGGGGAGGGGGAGCGGGGCCGCGGCTGCTGGGGGAGTGTGGTACATTGGCAAGACCATGCAGACGCTGCGACAACGAATGAACGGACATCGCGCAACAATCACCAGGCAGGAATGTTCCCTTCCAGTCGGGGAACACTTCAGCAGTCAAGGGCATTCAGCCTCTGATCTCCGGGTAAGCGTTCTCCAAGGCGGCTTTCAGGACCCGCGACAACGCAGAATCGCCGAGCAGAAACTTATAGCCAAGTTCCGCACACATGAGTGCGGCCTCAACCGGGACCTGGGATTCATGTCGCATTACATTCACCCCCCACCGTCTGGCCTGCAAAATCCTACCAACTGTCCTGGCTTAGTACAATTGACACCTCTTTAACTTGGGGTTACCCCATCTCTGGATCTGTAAAGATTTAATCACCTGCTGATGCTCGCATTCCAAGCATTGTCTGGCATCTTTGAATTTGTCTATATATATGTTTCTGGAACATACCTGTTCATTCACCTGAGGAAGGAGCAGCGCTCCGAAAGCTAGTGACTTCGAAACAAACCTGTTGGACTTTAACCTGGTGTTGTAAGACTTCTTACTGTGCTCACCCCAGTTCAACGCCGGCATCTCCACATCATCTGTAAATACAGATATACTGCCCAGGGACCACTGCAAATAGTGATATACTACCCAGTGATCATTGAAAATAATGATATACTGCACAGAGCAACTGTAAATAATGATATGCTACACAGAGCAACTGTAAATAATGATATGCTACACAGAGCCACTGTAAATAATGATAGACTACCAGGGACCACTGTAAATATTGATATTCCACCCAGTGACCACTGTAAATAATGATATTCTACACAGGGACTACAGTAAATAATGATATTCTACCCAGGGAACACTGTAAATAATGATATTGTACGCCGGGGCCTCTGTTAATATTTATAAATAACACAGGGACCACTGTAAATAAAGAAATACCACCCAGGGACCACTGTAAATAAAGGTACACCACCCAGGGACCATTGTAAATAATAATAACCTACCCAGGAACCACTGTAAATAAGATATACTGCACAGGGACCACTGTCAATAATGATATACCAGCCAGTGACCACTGTAAATAAAGAAATACCACCCAGGGACCACTGTAAATAAAATTATACCACCCAGGGACTATTGTAAATAATGATATACTACACAGTGGCCACTGTAAATAATGATATACAACCCAGTGGCCACTGTAAATAAAGGTATCACGCCCAGGAACCACTGTAATTAAAGACTTTCTATACAAGGACCACTGTAAATAATGATATACTACCCAGGAACCACTGCATATAATGATATACTATCCAGTGATCATTGTAAATAATGATATACTACCCAGGGACCACTGCAGATGATGATATACTGCACACAGCCACTGTAAATAATGGCATACTACCCAGGGACCACAATAAATAATGATCTACTACCTAGGGACCACAATAAATAATGATGTACTACCCAGGGACCACTGTAAAGAATGATATACTACCAGGGACCACTGTAAATAAAGATATTCTTCACAGGGACAACTGTAAATAGTGATATAATACTGAGGGACAACTGTAAATAATGATATTCTACCCAGGGGCCACTGTAAATAATGATGTACTACACAGGGGTCACTGTAAATAATGATATACTACACAGGGGTCACTGTAAATACTGCTATTCTACCCAGGGGCCACTGTAACTAATGATATACTACCCAGGGACAACTGTAAATAATGATGTACTACACAGTGGTCACTGTAAATACTGATTTACTACCCAGGGACCACAGTAAGTAATGATGTACTACCCAGGGACCACTGTAAAGAATGATATACTACCAAGGACCACTGTAAATAATGATATTCTAACCATGGAGCACTGTAAATAATTATAAACTACGCATAGACCACGGCAAATTAAGATATACTATCCAGGGACAACTGTAGATAATGACATTCTACGCAGGGACCACTGTAGATAATGACATAGTACCTAGGTACCACTGTAAATAAAGATATACTGCCGAGGGACCACTGTAAATAATGATATACCACCGAGTGAACACTGGAAATCATGATACTCTACCCAGGGACCACAGTAAATCATAGATCATAGAATTTACAGTGCAGAAGGAGGCCATTCGGCCCATCGAGTCTGCCCGGCTCTTGGAAAGAGCACCCTATCCAAGTCCACATCTCCACCCTATCCCCATAAGCGAGTAACCCCACCCAACACTAAGGGCAATTTTGGACACTAAGGCAATTTCTGATGGCCAATTCACCTAAACTGCACATCTTTGGACTGTGGGAGGAAACCGGAGAACCCGGAGGAAACCCACGCAGACACGGGGAGGATGTGCAGACTCCGCACAGACAGTGACCCAAGCCGGGAATCGAACCTGCGACCCTGGAGCTGTGAAACAATTGTGCTATCCACTATGCTACCGTGCTGCACACTAAATGATACAGTATAATGATATACTTCCCAGGGACCACTGTAAATAAAGATAAACCACCCAGGGACCACTACAAATAAAGATATACCACCCAGAGAGCTTTGTAAATAATGATAAACAACACGGGAACCACTGTAAATAAGATATACTGCACAGTGTCCACTGTAAATAATGTTATTCTAATCAGAGACCACAGTAAATAATGATATACTTCCAGGGATCACTGTAAATAAAGCTATACTGCCGACGGACCGCTGTAAATAAAGTCATACTACCCAGGGACTATTGTAAATAATGATATGCTACACAGTGACCACTGTAAATAATACGAAGTCTTACAACACCAGGTTAAAGTCCAACAGGTTTGTTTCGATGTCACTCGCTTTCGGAGCGCTGCTCCTTCCTCAGGTGAATGCAGGGGTCTGTTCCAGAAACACATATATAGATAAATTCAAAGATGCCAAACAATGCTAGGAATGCGAGCATTAGCAGGTGATTAAATCTTTACAGATCCAGAGATGGGGTAACCCCAGGTTAAAGAGGTGTGAATTGTACCAAGCCAGGACAGTTGGTAGGATTTCGCTGGCCAGATGGTGGGGGATGAATGTAATGCTACATGAATCCCAGGTCCCGGTTGAGGCCGCACTCGTGTGTGCGGAACTTGGCTGTAAGTTCCTGCTCGGCGATTCTGCGTTGTCGCGGGTCCTGAAGGCCGCCTTGGAGAACGCTTACCCGGAGATCAGAGGCTGAATGCCCTTGACTGCTGAAGTGTTCCCCGACTGGAAGGGAACATTCCTGCCTGGTGATTGTCGCGCGATGTCCGTTCATTCGTTGTCGCAGCGTCTGCATGGTCTCGCCAATGTACCACGCTTCGGGACATCCTTTCCTGCAGCGTATGAGGTAGACAACGTTGGCCGAGTCGCACGAGTATGTACCGCGTACCTGGTGGGTGGTGTTCTCACGTGTAATTGTGGTATCCATGTCAATGATCTGGCACGTCTTGCAGAGATTGCCATGACAGGGTTGTGTGGTGTCGTGGTCACTGTTCTGAAGACTGGGTAGTTTGCAGCAAACAATGGTTCGTTTGAGGTTGCGCGGTTGTTTGAAGGCAAGTAGTGGGGGTGTGGGGATGACCTTGGCAAGATCTTCATCGTCATCAATGACGTGTTGAAGGCTGTGAAGAAGATGACGTAGTTTCTCCGCTCCGGGGAAGGACTGGACGACGAAGGGTATTCTGTCGGTTGTGTCCCGTGTTTGTGTTCTGAGGAGGTCGGCACCGTTTTTCGCTGTGGCGCGTTGGAACTGTCGATCGATGAGTCGAGTGCCATATCCCATTCGTACGAGGGCATATTTCAACGTCTGTAGATGTCTGTTACACTCCTCCTCGTCTGAGCAGATCCTGTGTATACGGAGCGCTTGTCCATAGGGGGTGGCTTCTTTAATGTGTTTAGGGGGGAAGCTGGAGATGTGGAGCATCATGAGGTTATCCGTGGGTTTGCGGTAAAGCGAAGTGCTGAGGTGACCGTCCTTGATGGAGACGAGTGTGTCCAAGAATGCAACTGATTTTGGAGAGTAGTCCATGGTGAGTCTGATGGTTGGATGGAACTTATTAATGTCATTGTGTAGTCGTTTCAGTGATTCTTCGCCGTGGGTCCAAAGGAAAAAAATGTCATCGATGTATCTGGTGTATAGCATCGGTTGAAGGTCCTGTGCGGTGAGTAGGTCCTGTTCAAACTTGTGCATGAATATGTTGGCGCATTGGGGTGCGAATTTGGTCCCCATGGCTGTTCCGTGCGTCTGAATGAAGAACTTGTTGTCGAAGGTGAAGACGTTGTGATCCAGAATGAAGTGGATGAGTTGCAGAATTGCGTCTGGAGATTGGCAGTTTCGGTGTTGAGTACTGAGGCTGTTGCAGCAATGCCGTCGTCATGGGGGATGCTGGTGTAGAGTGCCGAGACGTCCATTGTGACGAGGAATGTTCCTGGTTCAACTGGTCCATGGGTGCTGAGTTTCTGTAGGAAGTCCGTCGTGTCGCGACAGAAGCTGGGTGTACCTTGTACGATGGGTTTCAAGATGCCCTCGATGTAGCCAGAGAGGTTCTCACACAGGGTCCCATTGCCTGAAACGATAGGGCGGCCTGGTGTGTTGGCCTTATGTATTTTCGGGAGGCAGTAGAGATCTCCAATGCGGGGAGTACGTGGGATGAGAGCACGTAGGGTGCTCTGAAGATCTGGATCCAAGGTCTTGATCAGTCTGTTAAGTTGGCGGATGTGTTCCTTGGTCGGATCTGCGGGTAACTGTCTGTAGTGTTCTTGGTTGTTCAGTTGTCGGTATACTTCTTTGCAGTAGTCCGTTCTGTTCAGTACGACAGTCTGCTGGTTTGATGACGATGCTGCGGTTGGTCTTGAGAGCGCGGATGGCATTGCGTTGTGCTTGGGTGATGTTCGGGGCTGTCTTGTGAATGCGACTGATGAATCTGGCATTGACGCGACTCCTGACGGCTTGAGCATACATGTCGAGTCTAAGGCAGCTGCCTTCCGGAGGGGTCCTCCGGAATAAGAGGGAATGAGACCGGGAATGAGACCTCTTCATTCACCTGAGGAAGGAGCAGCGCTCCGAAAGCGAGTGACATCGAAACAAACCTGTTGGACTTTAACCTGGTGTTGTAAGACTTCGTACTGTGCTCACCCCAGTCCAACGCCGGCATCTCCACATCAATGATATAATACCCAGTGACCACGGTAAATAATGATACACTACCCAGGGACCACTGTAAATATTGATATACTATCCAGGGACCACTGTAAATATTGATATACTATCCAGGGACCACGGAAAATAATGATGTACTACCTACGGTACATTGTAAATATTGATATTCTACCCGTGGTCCACTGTAAATATTGAGACATTACCCAGGGAACAATGTAACTAATGATATATTACCCAGGGACCACTGTAAATAATGATATTCTTCCCAGGGACCACTGTAAATAATGATACACTACCAGGGACCACTATAAATAATAATATTCTACCCAGTGACCACTGTAAATAATGATACACGACCCAGAGACCACTGTAAATAATGATATTCTACACAGGGACCACTGTAAATAATGATATTGTACGCCGGGACCTCTGTTAATATTTATAAATAGCCAGGGCGCTGTAAATATTGAGACATTACCCAGGGAACAATGTAACTAATGATATATTACCCAGGGACCACTGTAAATAATGATATTCTACCCAGTGACCACTGTAATTAATGATACAATACACAGGGACCACTGTAAATAATGATATTCTACACAGGGACCACGTTAAACAATGATATAATACCCAGGGATCACTGTAAATAATGATATACTACACAGGGAACATTGTAAATAATGATATTCTACCCAGGGCCCAATGTAAATAATGATATTCTACCCAGGGACCACTTTGAACAAATATAATACCCAGGGACCACGGTAAATAATGATATTCTACCCGTGGTCCACTGTAAATATTGATATACTATCCAAGTACCGCAGTAAATAATAATTAATATCGCAGGAGCCAGTGTAAATGCTGATATTCTACCCAGGGACCACTGTAAATATTTAATGTCGTGCTCTGTTTAATTTTACATTGTTCACTGTAGGTCACTGTTTCATTGTACTGTATTTAATGTCGGGCTCTGTTTAATTTTACATTGTTCACTGTAGGGCACTGTTTCATTGCACTGTATTTAATGTCGGGCTCTCTTTAATTTTACCTTGTTGCTTGTAGGGCACTGTTTCATTGTACCGTATTTAATGTTGGGCTCTGTTTAATTTTACCTTGTTCACTGTAGGTCACTGTTTCATTGTACCGTATTTAATGTCGGGCTGTGTTTAATTTTTCATTGTTCAGTGTAGGGCACTGTTTCATTGTACCGTATTTAATGTCGGGCTGTGTTTAATTTTACCTTGCTCAGTGTAGGACACTGTTTCATTTTACCGTATTTAATGTCGGGCTGTGTTTAATTGTACATTGTTCACTGTAGGGCACTGTTTCATTGTACCGTATTTAATGTCGGGCTATGTTTAATTTTACATTGTTAACTGTAGGTCACTGTTTCATTGTACTGTATTTAATGTCGGGCTGTGTTTAATTTTACCTTGCTCAGTGGAGGGCACTGTTACATTGTACTGTATTTAATGTCGGGCTCTGTTTAATTTTACATTGTTCAGTGTAGGGCACTGTTTCATTGTACCGTATTTAATGTCGGGCTATGTTTAATTTTACATTGTTAACTGTAGGTCACTGTTTCATTGTACTGTATTTAATGTCGTGCTCTGTTTAATTTTACATTGTTCACTGTCGGGCACTGTTTCATTGTACCGTATTTAATGCCGGGCTCTGTTTAATTTTACATTGTTCACTGTCGGGCACTGTTCCATTGTACCGTATTTATTGTCGGGCTATGTTTAATTTTACATTGTTCACTGTAGGTCACTGTTTCATTGTACTGTATTTAATGTCGGGCTGTGTTTAATTTTACATTCTTCACTGTAGGGCATTGTTTCATTGTGCTGTATTTAATGTTGGGCTCTGTTTAATTTTACCTTGTTCACTGTCGGGCACTGTTTCGTTGTCCCGTATTTAATGTCGGGCTCTGTTTAATGTTACATTGTTCAGTGTAGGGCACTGTTTCATTGTACTGTATTTAATGTCGGGCTCTGTTTAATTTTGCCTTGTTTACTGTAGGTCACTGTTTCATTGTACTGTATTTAATGTCGGGCTCTGTTTAATTTTACCTTGTTCAGTGTAGGGCACTGTTTCATTGTACCGTATTTAATGTCGGGCTCTGTTTAATTTTACCTTGTTCAGTGTAGGGCACTGTTTCATTTTACAGTATTTAATGTCGGGCTGTGTTTAACTTTACATTGTTCAATGTAGGGCACTGTTTCATTGTACTGTATTTAATGTCGGGTTCTGTTTAATTTTACATTGTTCAGTGTAGGGCACTGTTTCATTGTACTGTATTTAATGTCGGTCTCTGTTTAATTATACTAAGTTTACTGTAGGGCACTGTTTCATTGTACTGTATTTAATGTCGGGCTCTGCTTAATGTTACGTTGTTCACTATAGGGCACTGTTTCATTGGACTGTATTTAATGTCGGGCTCTGTTTATTTTTACCTTGTACACTGTAGGGCACAGTTTCATTGTACCGTATTTAATGTCGGGCTCTGTTTAATTTTACCTTGTTCAGTGTAGGGCACTGTTTCATTGTACCGTATTTAATGTCGGGCTCTGTTTAATTTTACCTTGTTCAGTGTAGGGCACTGTTTCATTGTACTGTATTTAATGTCGGGCTCTGTTTAATTTTACCTTGTTCAGTGTAGGGCACTGTTTCATTGTACCGTATTTAATGTCGGGCTCTGTTTAATTTTACCTTGTTCAGTGTAGGGCACTGTTTCATTGTCCCGTATTTAATGTCGGGCTGTGTTTAACTTTACATTGTTCAATGTAGGGCACTGTTTCATTTTACCGTATTTAATGTCGGTCTCTGTTTAATTATACTAAGTTTACTGTAGGGCACTGTTTCATTGTACTGTATTTAATGTCGGGCTCTGCTTAATGTTACGTTGTTCACTGTAGGGCACTGTTTCATTGGACTGTATTTAATGTCGGGCTCTGTTTATTTTTACCTTGTACACTGTAGGGCACTGTTTCATTGGACTGTATTTAATGTCGGGCTCTGTTTATTTTTACCTTGTACACTGTAGGACACTGTTTCATTGTACTGTATTTAATGTCGGCCTCTGTTTAATTTTACTTTGTACTGTAGGGCACTGTTTTATTGTACCGTATTTAATGTCGGGCACTGATTAATTTTACTTTGTACACTGTAGGGCACTGTTTCATTGTATTGTATTTAATGTCGGGCTCTGTTTAATGTTACCTTGTTCACTGTAGGGCACTGTTTCATTGTACTGTATTGAATGTCGGGCTCTGTTTAATTTTACATTGGACAGTGTAGGGCACTGATTCATTGATCTGTATTTAATGTCGGGCTCTGTGTAATTTTACATTGTTCACTGTACGTCACTGTTTCATTGGACTGTATTGAATGTCGGGCTCTGTTTAATTTTACATTGTTCAGTGTAGGGCACAGTTTCATTGGGCTGTATTTAATGTCGGGTTCTGTTTAATTTTACATTGTTCAGTGTAGGGCACTGTTTCATTGATCTGTATTTAATGTCGGTCTCTGTTTAAGTATAATATGTTTACTGTAGGGCACTGTTTCATTGTACTGTATTCAATGTTGGTCTCTGTTTAATTTTACCTTGTACACTGTAGGGCACTGTTTCATTGACTTTATTTAATGTCGGGCTCTGTTTAATTTTACATTGTTCACTGTAGGGCACTGTTTCATTGTGCTGTATTTAATGTCGGGCTCTGTTTAATATTACATTCTTCAGTGTTGGGCACTGTTTCATTGTACCGTATTTAATGTAGGGCTCTGTTTAACTTTACATTGCTCAGTGTAGGGCACTGTTTCATTGTACCGTATTTAATGTCGTGCTCTGTTTAATTTTACATTGTTCAGTGTAGGGCACAGTTTCTTGTACCGTATTTAATGTCGGGCTCTGTTTAATATTACATTGTTCAGTGTAGGGCACAGTTTCTTGTACCGTATTTAATGTCGGGCTCTGTTTAATATTACATTGTTCAGTGTAGGGCACTCTTTCATTGTACCGTATTTAAACAGAGCCCGACATTAAATACGGTACAAAGAAACAGTGCCCTACACTGAACAATGTAAAGTTAAACAGAGCCCGACATTAAATACAGAACAATGAAACAGTGCCCTAGAGTGTACAAAGTAAAGTTAAACAGAGCCCGACATTAAATACGGTACAATGAAACAGTGCCCTACAGTAAACAATGTATAATTAAAGAGAGACCGACATTAAATACAGTACAATGAAACAGTGCCCTACAGTGAACAAGGTAACATTAAACAGACCCCGACATTAAATACAGTACAGTGAAACAATGCCCAACAGTGAACAAGGAAAAATTAAACACAGCCCGACATTAAATACAGTACAACGAAACAGTGCCCTACAGTGAACAAAGTAAAATTAAACAGAGCCCGACATTAAACAGGCTTCTACTTCTAGGCACTTGCTGCTGGAGCTTGTTAATTTGTTAATTGGATTCGGCCAGTTTTCCAGAGGCTCGATTCACAGAATAAAAGTGATCCCCTACAGTGCAGACTTTGTTTGCACTGAGTGCTGAATTTGGTGTTTTTTGAGTGCGATAGTGAGAGTTTGGTGACCGAGGGAGTTGGTGAGGAGGGAGTAAGGTGCTCCTTTCATTTTGTTTCCGACATTTCCGCAAAGAGTGCGAAGAGAGCTCCTGTAAACTCCTGAGTTTACAGGAAGTGTAGCTGACTGGGAGCAGAGTCGGAGGGCGGAGATCTAGTTCGTCCACACAGCAGCTATATTCTGTATGGTAAGAGGTGATGGAGGCTAGGCCAGTTACATGCTCCTCCTGTAGGATGTGGGTGGTGAGGGATACCACCGGTGTCCCCACTGACTATACCTGCGGGTAGTGCACCCAACTTCAGCTCCTCAAAGACCGTGTTAGGGAACTGGAGCTGAAGCTGGATGAACTTCGGATCATACGGGAGGCAGAGGGGGTGATTGAGAAGAGTTACAGGGAGGTAACCACACCCAAGGTACAGGACAAGAATAGCTGGGTTACAGTCAGGGGGAAAAAAACAAACAGGCAGACAGTGCAGGGATCCCTCGTGGCCGTTCCCCTTCAAAACAAGTATACCGTTTTGGATGCTGTTGGGGGGGATGACCTACCGGGGGAAGGCCCTAGCGGCCAGGTCTCTGGCACTGAGTCTGGCTCTGGGGCTCAGAAGGGAAGGGGGGAGAATAGAAAAGCAATAGTTGTAGGAGATTCAATGGTTAGGGGAATAGATAAGAGATTCTGTGGTCGCGAGCGAGACTCCCGGAAGGTATGTTGCCTCCCGGGTGCCAGGGCCAGGGATGTCTCGGATCGTGTCTTCAGGATCCTTAAGGGGGAGGGGGAGCAGCCAGAAGTCGTGGTGCACATTGGTACCAACGACATAGGTAGGAAAATTACTGAGGCAGATAGGGAAAGGGTGACCAACAGACAGAGGAAGAGTAGGAAGGCAGTGCAGGGATCCCCTGCGGTCATCTCCCTCCAAAACAGATTTACCGTTTTGGAAACTGTTGGGGGAGATGGCTCACCAGGGGAAGGTGGCAGCAGCCAGGTTCATGGCACCGTGGCTGGCTCTGCTGCACAGAAGGGCGGGAAAAAGAATGGCAGAGCTATAGTGATAGGGGATTCAATTGTAAGGGGAATAGACAGGCGTTTCTGTGGACGCAAACGAGAATCCAGGTTGGTATGTTGTCTCCCTGGTGCAAGGGTCAAGGATGTCTCGGAGCGGCTGCAGGGCATTCTGGAGGGGGAGGGTGAACAGCCAGCTGTCGTGGTGCATATAGGCACCAACGATATAGGTAAAAAACAGGATGAGGTCCTACAAGCTGAATTTAGGGAGTTAGGAGTTAAACTAAAAAGTAGGACCTCAAAGGTAGTAATCTCAGGATTGCTACCAGTGCCACGTGATAGTCAGAGTAGGAATGACAGGATAGCTAGGATGAATACGTGGCTTGAGAGATGGTGCAAGAGGGAGGGTTTCAAATTCCTGGGACATTGGGACCGATTCTGGGGGAGGTGGGACCTGTACAAATCGGACGGTCTGCATCTGGGTGGGACCGGAACCAATGTTCTCGGGGGGGTGTTTGCTAGTGCTGTTGGGGAGGGTTTAAACTAATGTGCCAGGGGGATGGGAACCGATGTAGGAAGTCAGTGGGGACAGAAACAAAAGGCAGGAAGGGAGAGTGTGTAAAGCATGACCAGAGAAAGCAGGGCAGAGAGCAAGGAAGGTCTACATTAAACTGCATTTATTTCAATGCAAGGGGCCTGACGGGCAAAGCGGATGAACTCAGGGCATGGACGGGCACATGGGACTGGGATATTATAGCTATGACTGAAACATGGCTAAGGGAGGGGCAGGACTGGCAGCTCAATGTTCCGGGGTACAGATGCTATAGAAAGGATAGAACAGGAGGTAAGAGAGGAGGGGGAGTGGCGTTTTTGATTAGGGAGAACGTCACAGCAGTACTTAGAGGGGATATATCCGAGGGTTCGCCCACTGAGTCTATATGTGTGGAACTGAAAAATAAGAAGGGAGAGATCACCTTGGTAGGACTGTACTACAGGCCCCCAAATAGTCAGCGGGAAATTGAGGAGCAAATATGTAAGGAGATTACAGATAGCTGCAAGAATAATAGGGTGGTAGTAGTAGGGGACTTTAACTTTCCCAACATTGACTGGGACAGCCATAGCATTAGGGGTTTGGATGGAGGGAAATTTGTTGAGTGTATTCAGGAGGAATTTCTCATTCAGTATGTGGATGGACCGACTAGAGAGGGGGCAAAACTTGACCTCGTCTTGGGAAATAAGGAAGGGCAAGTGATAGAAGTGCTAGTGAGGGATCACTTTGGGACAAGTGACCATAATTCCATTAGTTTTAAGATAGCTATGGAGAATGATAGGTCTGGCCCAAGAGTTAAAATTCTTAATTGGGGCAAGGCCAATTTTGATGGTATCAGACAGGAACTTGCAGAGGTAGATTGGGGAAGACTATTGGCAGACAAAGGGACGGCTGGTAAATGGGAGGCTTTAAAAAATGTGTTAACCAGGGTGCAGGGTAAGCACATTCCCTTTAGAGTGAAGGGCAAGGCTGGTAGAAGTAGGGAACCCTGGATGACTCGAGATATTGAGACTCTGGTCAAAAAGAAGAAGGAGGCATATGACGTACATAAGCAACTGGGATCCCTTGAAGAGTATAGAGATTGTCGAAATAGAGTTAAGAGGGAAATCAGGGGGGCAAAAAGGGGACATGAAATTGCTTTGGCAAATAATGCAAGGGTGAATCCAAAGAGATTCTACAGATACATAAAGGGGAAAAGAGTAACTAGGGACAGAGTAGGGCCTCTTAAGGATCAACAAGGGCATCTATGTGCAGAGCCACAAGAGTTGGGTGAGATCCTGAATGAATATTTCTCATCGGTATTCACGGTGGAGAAAGGCATGGATGTTAGGAAACTAAGGGAAATAAATAGTGATGTCTTGAGAAGTGTGCATATTACAGAGGAGGAGGTGCTGGAAGTCTTAAAGCGCATCAAGGTAGATAAATCCCCGGGACCTGATGAAATGTATCCCAGGATGTTGTGGGAGGCTAGGGAGGAAATTGCGGGTCCCCTAACCGAGATATTTGAATCATCGGCAGCCACAGGTGAGGTGCCTGAAGATTGGAGAGTGGCGAATGTTGTGCCCTTGTTTAAGAAGGGCAGCAGGGAAAAGCCTGGGAACTACAGACCGGTGAGCCTAACGTCTGTAGTAGGTAAGTTGCTAGAAGGTATTCTGAGAGACAGGATCTACAAGCATTTAGAGAGGCAAGGACTGATTCGGGGCAGTCAGCATGGCTTTGTGCGTGGGAAATCATGTCTCACAAATTTGATTGAGTTTTTTGAGGGAGTGACCAAGAAGGTAGATGAGGGCAGTGCAGTAGACGTTGTCTACATGGACTTTAGCAAAGCCTTTGACAAGGTACCGCATGGTAGGTTGTTGCAGAAGGTTAAAGCTCACGGGATCCAGGGTGAGGTTGCCAATTGGATTCAAAATTGGCTGGACGACAGAAGGCAGAGGGTGGTTGTAGAGGGTTGTTTTTCAAACTGGAGGCCTGTGACCAGTGGTGTGCCTCAGGGATCGGTGCTGGGTCCACTGTTATTTGTGATTTCTTTTAATGATTTGGATGAGAATTTAGGAGGCATGGTTAGTAAGTTTGCAGATGACACCAAGATTGGTGGCACAGTGGATAGTGAAGAAGGTTATCTAGGATTGCAACGGGATCTTGATCAATTAGGCCAGTGGGCCGACGAATGGCAGATGGAGTTTAATTTAGATAAATGTGAGGTGATGCATTTTGGCAGATCGAATCAGGCCAGGACCTACTCAGTTAATGGTATGGCGTTGGGGAGAGTTATAGAACAAAGAGATCTAGGAGTACAGGTTCATAGCTCCTTGAAGGTGGAGTCGCAGGTGGACAGGGTGGTGAAGAAGGCATTCGGCATGCTTGGTTTCATTGGTCAGAACATTGAATATAGGAGTTGGGACGTCTTGTTGAAGTTGTACAAGACATTGGTACGGCCACACTTGGAATACTGTGTGCAGTTCTGGTCACCCTATTATAGAAAGAATATTATTAAACTAGAAAGAGTGCAGAAAAGATTTACCAGGATGTTGCCGGGACTTGATGGTTTGAGTTATAAGGAGAGGCTGGATAGACTGGGACTTTTTTCCCTGGAGCGTAGGAGGCTTAGGGGTGATCCTATAGAGGTCTATAAAATAATGAGGGGCATAGATAAGGTAGATAGTCAACATCTTTTCCCAAAGGTAGGGGAGTCTAAAACTAGATGTCATAGGTTTAAGGTGAGAGGGGAGAGTTTCAGAAGGGCCCAGAGGGGCAATTTCTTCACTCAGAGGGTAGTGAGTGTCTGGAATGGGCTGCCAGAGGTAGTAGTAGAGGCGGGTACAATTGTGTCTTTCAAAAATCATTTAGATGGTTACATGGGTAAGATGGGTATAGAGGGTTATGGGCCAAGTGCGGGCAACTGGGACTAGCTTAATGGTAAAAACTGGGCGGCATGGACTGGTTGGGCCGAAGGGCCTGTTTCCATGCTGTAAACTTCTATGATTCTATGAAAAGGGGTGTGGAGGTAATAAACAGGTTTAGGGAGTTAGGCTGGAAGTTGAAAGCCAGGACAGACAGAGTTGTCATCTCTGGTTTGTTGCCGGTGCCACGTGATAGCGAGGCTAGGAATAGGGAGAGAGTGCAGTTGAAGACGTGGCTGCAGGAATGGTGTAGGAGGGAGGGCTTCAGGTATTTGGATAATTGGAGCGCATTCTGAGGAAGGTGGGACCTGTACAAGCAGGACGGGTTGCATCTGAACCAGAGGGGCACCAATATCCTGGGAGGGAGGTTTGCTAGTACTCTTCGGGAGGGTTTAAACTAATTTGGCAGGGGAATGGGAATCGGATTTGTAGTCCAGCAACTAAGGTAGCCGATATTCAGGACGCCAAATCTTGTAATGAGGCAGTGGGGAAGGGAACACTGACAAAGGAGAGTATTTGCAGGCACGGAGATGGGTTGAAGTGTGTATACTTCAACGCAAGAAGCATCAGGAATAAGGTGGGTGAACTTAAGGCATGGATCGGTACTTGGGACTACGATGTGGTGGCCATCACGGAAACTTGGATAGAAGAGGGGCAGGAATGGTTGTTGGAGGTCCCTGGTTATAGATGTTTCAATAAGATTAGGGAGGGTGGTAAAAGAGGTGGGGGTGGCATTATTAATTAGAGATAGTATAACAGCTGCAGAAAGGCAGTTCGAGGAGTATCACTCTATTGAGGTAGTATGGGTTGAAATCAGAAATAGGAAAGGAGCAGTCACCTTGTTAGGAGTTTTCTATAGGCCCCCCAATAGTAGCAGAGATGTGGAGGAACAGATTGGGAAACAGATTTTGGAAAGGTGCAGAAGTCATAGGGTAGTAGTCATGGGCGACTTTAACTTCCCAAATATTGAATGGAAACTCTTCAGATCAAATAGTTTGGATGGGGTGGTGTTTGTGCAGTGTGTCCAGGAAGCTTTTCTAACACAGTATGTAGATTGTCCAACCAGAGGAGGGGCAATATTGGATTTAGTACTGGGTAATGAACCAGGGCAAGTGATAGATTTGTTAGTGGGGGAGCAATTTGGAGATAGTGACCACAATTCTGTGACTTTCACTTTAGTAATGGAGAGGGATAGGTACGTGCAACAGGGCAAGGTTCACAATTGGGGGAAGGGTAAATACGATGTTGTCAGACAAGAATTGAAGTGCATAAGTTGGGAACATAGGCTGGCAGGGAAGGACACAAGTGAAATGTGGAACTTGTTCAAGGAACAGGTGCTACGTGTCCTTGATATGTATGTCCCTGTCAGGCAGGGAAGAGATGGTCGAGTGAGGGAACCATGGTTGACAAGAGAGGTTGAATGTCCTATTAAGAGGAAAAAGGTGACTTATGTAAGGCTGAGGAAACAAGGTTCAGACAGGGCATTGGCGGGATACAAGATAGCCAGGAGGGAACTGAATAAAGGGATTAGGAGAGCTAAGAGGGGGCATGAACAATCTTTGGCGGGTAGGATCAAGGAAAACCCCAAGGCCTTTTACACATATGTGAGAAATATGAGAATGACTAGAGCTCGGGTAGGTCCGATCAAGGACAGTAGCGGGAGATTGTGTATTGAGTCTGAAGAGATAGGAGAGGTCTTGAATGAGTACTTTTCTTCTGTATTTACAAATGAGAGGGGCGATATTGTTGGAGAGGACAGTGTGAAACAGATTGGTAAGCTCGAGGAAATACTTGTTAGGAAGGAAGATGTGTTGGGCATTTTGAAAAACTTGAGGATAGACAAGTCCCCCGGGCCTGACGGGAAATATCCAAGGATTCTATGGGAAGCAAGAGATGAAATTGCAGAGCCGTTGGCAATTATCTTTTCGTCCTCACTGTCAACAGGGGTGGTACCAGGGGATTGGAGAGTGGCGAATGTCGTGCCCCTGTTCAAAAAAGGAACTAGGGATAACCCTGGGAATTACAGGCCAGTTAGTCTTACTTCGGTGGTAGGCAAAGTAATGGAAAGGGTACTGAAGGATATGATTTCTGAGCATCTGGAAAGACACTGCTTGATTAGGGATAGTCAGCACGGATTTGTGAGGGGTAGGTCTTGCCTTACAAATCTTATTGAATTCTTTGAGGAGGTGACCAAGCATGTGGATGAAGGTAAAGCAGTGGATGTAGTGTACATGGATTTTAGTAAGGCATTTGATAAAGTTCCCCATGGTAGGCTTCTGCACAAAGTAAGGAGGCATGGGATAGTGGGAAATTTGGCCAGTTGGATAACGAACTGGCTACCCGATAGAAGTCAGAGAGTGGTGGTGGATGGCAAATATTCAGCCTGGATCCCAGTTACCAGTGGTGTACCGCAGGGATCAGTTCTGGGTCCTCTGCTGTTTGTGATTTTCATTAATGACTTGGATGAGGGAGTTGAAGGGTGGGTCAGTAAATTTGCAGACGATACGAAGATTGGTGGAGTTGTGGATAGTAAGGAGGGCTGTTGTCGGCTGCAAAGAGACATAGATAGGATGCAGAGCTGGGCTGAGAAGTGGCAGATGGAGTTTAACCCTGAAAAGTGTGAGGTTGTCCATTTTGGAAGGACAAATATGAATGCGGAATACAGGGTTAACGGTAGAGTTCTTGGCATTGTGGAGGAGCAGAGAGACCTTGAGGTCTATGTTCATACATCTTTGAAAGTTGCCACTCAAGTGGATAGTGCTGTGAAGAAGTCCTGTGGTGTGCTCGCGTTCATTAACAGAGGGATTGAATTTAAGAGCCGTGAGGTGATGATGCAGCTGTACAAAACTTTGGTAAGGCCACATTTGGAGTACTGTGTACAGTTCTGGTCGCCTCATTTTAGGAAGAATGTGGAAGTTCTGGAAAAGGTGCAAAGAAGATTTACCAGGATGTTGCCTGGAATGGAGAGTAGGTCTTACGAGGAAAGGTTGAGGGTGCTAGGCCTTTTCTCATTAGAGCGGAGAAGGATGAGGGGCGACTTGATAGAGGTTTATAAGATGATCAGGAGAATAGATACAGTAGACAGTCAGAGACTTTTTCCCCAGGTGGAACACACCATTACAAGGGGACATAAATTTAAGGTGAAAGGTGGAAGATATAGGAGGGATATCAGAGGTAGGTTCTTTACCCAGAGAGTAGTGGGGGCATGGAATGCACTGCCTGTGGAAGTAGTTGAGTCGGAAACATTAGGGACCTTCAAGCAGCTGTTGGATAGGTACATGGATTACGGGAAAATGATATAGTGTAGATTTATTTGTTCTTAAGGGCAGCACGGTAGCATTGTGGATAGCACAATTGCTTCACAGATCCATGGTCCCAGGTTCGATTCCAGCTTGGGTCATTGTCTGTGCGGAGTCTGCACGTCCTCCCCGTGTCTGCGTGGGTTTCCTCCGGGTGCTCCGGTTTCCACCCACAGTCCAAAGATGTGCGGGTAAGGTGAATTGGCCAATGATAAATTGGCCTTAATGTCCAAATTGCCCTTGGTGTTGGGTGGAGGTGTTGAGTTTGGGTAGGGTGCTCTTTCCAAGAGCTGGTGCAGACTCAAAGGGCCGAATGGCCTCCTTCTGCACTGTAAATTCAATGATAATCTATGATTAATCTAGGACAAAGGTCCGGCACAACATCGTGGGCCGAAGGGCCTGTTCTGTGCTGTATTTTCTATGTTCTATGTTCTATTAAATACAGAACAATGAAACAGTGCCCTACAGTGTACAAAGTAAAGTTAAACAGAGCCCGACATTAAATACAGTACAACGAAACAGCGCCCTACAGTGAACAAGGTCAAATTAAACAGAGCCAGACATTAAATACGGTACAATGAAACAGTGCCCTACACTGAACAATGTAAAATTAAACAGAGCCCGACATTAAATACAGTACAATGAAACAGTGCCCTACATTGAACAATGTAAAATTAAACAGAGCCCGACATTAAATGAAGTACAATGAAACAGTGTCCTACACTGGCCAAAGCAAAATTAAACAGAGCCCGACATTAAATAAAGTCAAGGAAACAGTGCCCTACAGTGTACAAGGTAAAATTAAACAGAGCCCGATATTAAATACAGTACAATGAAACAGTGCCCTACAGTGAACAAGGTAAAATTAAACAGAGCCCGATATGAAATACAGTACAATGAAACAGTGCCCTACAATCAACGATGTAAAATTAAACAGTGCCCGACATTAAATACGGTGCAATGAAACAGTGCCCTACAGTGTACAAAGTAAAATTAAAGAGAGCCAGACATTAAATACGGTACAATGAAACAGTGCCCTACAGTGAACAATGTACAATTAAACACAGCCCGACATTAAATACAGATCAATGAAACAGTGTTCTACACTGAACAATGTAAAATTAAACAGAGCCCGACATTAAATACGGTACAATGAAACAGTGCCCTACAGAGAACAATGTACAATTAAACACAGCCCGACATGAAATACGGTACAATGAAACAGTGCCCTACATTGAACAATGTAAAATTAAACAGAGCCGGACATTAAATACAGTACAATGAAACAGGGCCCTACACTGAACAATGTAAACTTAAACGCAGCCCGACATTAAATACAGTACAATGAAACAGTGCCCGACAGTGAACAATGTAAAATTAACAGAGCCCGACATTAAATACAGTACAATGAAACAGTGACCTACAGTAAACAAGGCAAAATTAAACAGAGCCCAACATTAAATACAGCACAATGAAACAATGCCCTACAGTGAACAATGTAAAATTAAACAGAGCCCGACATTAAATACGGTACAACGAAACAGCGCCCTACAGTGAACAAGGTCAAATTAAACAGAGCCCGACATTAAATACAGTACAATGAAACAGTGCCCCACATTGAACAATGTAAAATTAAACAGAGCCCGACATTAAATGAAGTACAATGAAACAGTGTCCTACACTGGCCAAAGCAAAATTAAACAGAGCCCGACATTAAATAAAGTCAATGAAACAGTGCCCTACAGTGTACAAGGTAAAATTAAACAGAGCCCGATATTAAATACAGTACAATGAAACAGTGCCCTACAGTGAACAAGGTAAAATTAAACAGAGCCCGATATTAAATACAGTACAATGAAACAGTGCCCTACATTGAACAATGTAAAATTAAACAGAGCCGGACATTAAATACAGTACAATGAAACAGTGCCCGACAGTGAACAATGTAAAATTAAACAGAGCCCGACATTAAATACGGTACAATGAAACAGTGCCCTACAGTGAACAAGGTAAAATTAAACAGAGCCCGATATTAAATACAGTACAATGAAACAGTGCCCTACAATCAACGATGTAAAATTAAACAGTGCCCGACATTAAATACGGTACCATGAAACAGTGCCCTACAGTGTACAAAGTAAAATTAAAGAGAGCCAGACATTAAATACGGTACAATGAAACAGTGCCCTACAGTGAACAATGTACAATTAAACACAGCCCGACATTAAATACAGATCAATGAAACAGTGTTCTACACTGAACAATGTAAAATTAAACAGAGCCCGACATTAAATACGGTACAATGAAACAGTGCCCTACAGAGAACAATGTACAATTAAACAGAGCCGGACATTAAATACAGTACAATGAAACAGGGCCCTACACTGAACAATGTAAAATTAAACAGAGCCCGACATTAAATACGGTACAACGAAACAGCGCCCTACAGTGCACAAGGTCAAATTAAATAGAGCCAGACATTAAATACGGTACAATGAAACAGTGCCCTACACTGAACAATGTAAAATTAAACAGAGCCCGACATTAAATACAGTACAATGAAACAGTGCCCTACATTGAACAATGTAAAATTAAACAGAGCCCGACATTAAATGAAGTACAATGAAACAGTGTCCTACACTGGCCAAAGCAAAATTAAACAGAGCCCGACATTAAATAAAGTCAATGAAACAGTGCCCTACAGTGTACAAGGTAAAATTAAACAGAGCCCGATATTAAATACAGTACAATGAAACAGTGCCCTACAGTGAACAAGGTAAAATTAAACAGAGCCCGATATTAAATACAGTACAATGAAACAGTGCCCTACATTGAACAATGTAAAATTAAACAGAGCCGGACATTAAATACAGTACAATGAAACAGTGCCCGACAGTGAACAATGTAAAATTAAACAGAGCCCGACATTAAATACGGTACAATGAAACAGTGCCCTACACTGAACAATGTAAAATAAAACAGAGCCCGACATTAAGTACGGTACAATAAAACAGTGCCCTACACTGAACAATGTAAACTTAAACACAGCACCACATTAAATACGGTACAATGAATCAGTGCCCTTCACTGAACAATGTAAAATTAAACACAGCCCGACATTAAATACAGTACAATGAAACAGTGACCTACAGTAAACATGGCAAAATTAAACAGAGCCCGACATTAAATACAGTACAATGAAACAGTGCCCTACACTGAACTATGTAAAATTAAACAGAGCCCGACATTAAATACGGGACAATGAAACAGTGCCCGACAGTGAACAAGGTAAAATTAAACAGAGCCCAACATTAAATACAGCACAATGAAACAATGCCCTGCACTGAACAAGGTAAAATTAAACAGAGCCCGATATTAAATACAGTACAATGAAACAGTGCCCTACAATCAACGATGTAAAATTAAACAGTGCCCGACATTAAATACGGTACCATGAAACAGTGCCCTACAGTGTACAAAGTAAAATTAAAGAGAGCCAGACATTAAATACGGTACAATGAAACAGTGCCCTACAGTGAACAATGTACAATTAAACACAGCCCGACATTAAATACAGATCAATGAAACAGTGTTCTACACTGAACAATGTAAAATTAAACAGAGCCCGACATTAAATACGGTACAATGAAACAGTGCCCTACAGAGAACAATGTCCAATTAAACACAGCCCGACATGAAATATGGTACAATGAAACAGTGCCCTACATTGAACAATGTAAAATTAAACAGAGCCGGACATTAAATACAGTACAATGAAACAGGGCCCTACACTGAACAATGTAAAATTAAACAGAGCCCGACATTAAATACGGTACAACGAAACAGCGCCCTACAGTGAACAAGGTCAAATTAAATAGAGCCAGACATTAAATACGGTACAATGAAACAGTGCCCTACACTGAACAATGTAAAATTAAACAGAGCCCGACATTAAATACAGTACAATGAAACAGTGCCCTACATTGAACAATGTAAAATTAAACAGAGCCCGACATTAAATGAAGTACAATGAAACAGTGTCCTACACTGGCCAAAGCAAAATTAAACAGAGCCCGACATTAAATAAAGTCAATGAAACAGTGCCCTACAGTGTACAAGGTAAAATTAAACAGAGCCCGATATTAAATACAGTACAATGAAACAGTGCCCTACAGTGAACAAGGTAAAATTAAACAGAGCCCGATATTAAATACAGTACAATGAAACAGTGCCCTACATTGAACAATGTAAAATTAAACAGAGCCGGACATTAAATACAGTACAATGAAACAGTGCCCGACAGTGAACAATGTAAAATTAAACAGAGCCCGACATTAAATACGGTACAATGAAACAGTGCCCTACACTGAACAATGTAAAATAAAACAGAGCCCGACATTAAGTACGGTACAATAAAACAGTGCCCTACACTGAACAATGTAAAATTAAACACAGCCCGACATTAAATACAGTACAATGAATCAGTGCCCTACACTGAACAATGTAAACTTAAACACAGCACCACATTAAATACGGTACAATGAATCAGTGCCCTACACTGAACAATGTAAAATTAAACAGATCCCGACATTAAATACGGTACAATGAAACAGTGCCCTGCACTGAACAAGGTAAAATTAAACAGAGCCCGACATTAAATCCAGTACAATGAAACAGTGCCCTACACTAAACAATGTAAAATTAATCAGAGCCCGACATTAAATACGGGACAATGAAACAGTGCCCGACAGTGAACAAGGTAAAATTAAACAGAGCCCAACATTAAATACCGCACAATGAAACAATGCCCTACAGTGAAGAATGTAAAATTAAACAGAGCCCGACATTAAATACGGTACAATGAAACAGTGCCCTACAGTGAACAATGTACAATTAAACACAGTCCGACATTAAATACGGTACAATGAAACAGTGCCCTACACTGAACAATGTAAAATTAAACACAGCCCGACATTAATTACGATGCAATGAATCAGTGCCCTGCACTGAACAATGTAAGATAAAACACAGCCCTACATTAAATACGGTACAATGAAACAGTGCCCTACACTGAACAATGTAAAATTAAACATAGCCCGACATTAAATACGGTACAATGAAACAGTGCCCTACACTGAACAATGTAAAATTAAACAGAGCCCGACATTAAATACAGTACAATGAATCAGTGCCCTACAATGAACAATGTCAAATTAAACACAGCCCGACATTAAATACGGTACAATGAATCAGTGCCCTACACTAAACAATGTAAAATTAAACACAGCCCGACATTAAATACAGTACAATGAAACAGTGCCCTACAGTGAACAAGGTAAAATTAAACAGAGCCCGACATTAAATACGGTACAATGAAACAGTGCCCTACAGTGAACAATGTAAAATTAAACAGAGCCCGACATTAAATACAGTGCAATGAAACAGTGACCTACAGTAAACAAGGCAACATTAAACACAGCCCGACATTAACTACGGTAAAATGAAACAGTGCCCTACACTGAGCAAGGTAAAATTAAACAGAGGTCGACATTAAATACGGTACAATGAAACAGTGCCCTACACTGAACAAGGTAAAATTAAACAGAGCCCGACATTAAATACAGTACAATGAAACAGTGCCCTACACTGAACAATGTAACATTAAACAAAGCCCGACATTAAGTACGGGACAATGAAACAGTGCCCGACAGTGAACAATGTACAATTAAACACAGCCCGACATTAAATACGGTAAAATGAAACAGTGCCCTACACTGAACAAGGTAAAATTAAACACAGCCCGACATTAAATGCGGTACAGTGAAACAGTGTCCTACACTGAACAATGTAAAATTAAACACAGCCCGACATTAAATACGGTACAATGAAACAGTGACCTACAGTAAACAAGGCAAAATTAAACAGAGCCCGACATTAAATACAGTACAATGAAACAGTGCCCTACACTGAACAAGGTAAAATTAAACACAGCCCGACATTAAGTACGGGACAATGAAACAGTGCCCGACAGTGAACAATGTACAATTAAACACAGCCCGACATTAAATACGGTAAAATATAAAAGTCCCCTACACTGAACAAGGTAAAATTAAACACAGCCCGACATTAAATACGGTACAATGAAACAGTGCCCTACACTGAACAAGGTAAAATTAAACACAGCCCGACATTAAATACAGTACAATGAAACAGTGCCCTACAGTGAACAATGTAAAATTAAACAGAGCTCGACATTAAATACGGTACAATGAAACAGTGCCCTACACTGAACAAGGTAAAATTAAACAGAGCCCGACATTAAATACAGTACAATAAAACAGTGCCCTACACTGAACAATGTAAAATTAAACAGAGCTCGACATTAAATACGGTACAATGAATCAGTGCCCTACACTGAACTATGTAAAATTAAACAGAGCCCGACATTAAATACGGAACAATGAAACAGTGCCCGACAGTGAACAAGGTAAAATTAAACAGAGCCCAACATTAAATACAGCACAATGAAACAATGCCCTACAGTGAACAATGTAAAATTAAACACAGCCCGACATTAAATACGGTAAAATGAAACAGTGCCCTACACTGAATAAGGTAAAATTAAACAGAGCCCGACATTAAATACGGTACAATGAAACAGTGCCCTGCACTGAACAAGGTAAAATTAAACAGAGCCCGACATTAAATCCAGTACAATGAAACAGTGCCCTACACTAAACAATGTAAAATTAATCAGAGCCCGACATTAAATACGGGACAATGAAACAGTGCCCGACAGTGAACAAGGTAAAATTAAACAGAGCCCAACATTAAATACCGCACAATGAAACAAAGCCCTACAGTGAAGAATGTAAAATTAAACAGAGCCCGACATTAAATACGGTACAATGAAACAGTGCCCTACAGTGAACAATGTACAATTAAACACAGTCCGACATTAAATACGGTACAATGAAACAGTGCCCTACACTGAACAATGTAAAATTAAACACAGCCCGACATTAATTACGATGCAATGAATCAGTGCCCTACACTGAACAATGTAAAATAAAACACAGCCCTACATTAAATACGGTACAATGAAACAGTGCCCTACACTGAACAATGTAAAATTAAACATAGCCCGACATTAAATACGGTACAATGAAACAGTGCCCTACACTGAACAATGTAAAATTAAACAGAGCCCGACATTAAATACAGTACAATGAATCAGTGCCCTACAATGAACAATGTCAAATTAAACACAGCCCGACATTAAATACGGTACAATGAATCAGTGCCCTACACTAAACAATGTAAAATTAAACACAGCCCGACATTAAATACAGTACAATGAAACAGTGCCCTACAGTGAACAAGGTAAAATTAAACAGAGCCCGCCATTAAATACGGTACAATGAAACAGTGCCCTACAGTGAACAATGTAAAATTAAACAGAGCCCGACATTAAATACAGTACAATGAAACAGTGCCCTACAGTGAACAATGTAAAATTAAACAGAGCCCGACATTAAATACAGTGCAATGAAACAGTGACCTACAGTAAACAAGGCAACATTAAACACAGCCCGACATTAACTACGGTAAAATGAAACAGTGCCCTACACTGAGCAAGGTAAAATTAAACAGAGCTCGACATTAAATACGGTACAATGAAACAGTGCCCTACACTGAACAAGGTAAAATTAAACAGAGCCCGACATTAAATACAGTACAATGAAACAGTGACCTACAGTAAACAAGGCAAAATTAAACAGAGCCCGACATTAAATACAGTACAATGAAACAGTGCCCTACACTGAACAATGTAACATTAAACAAAGCCCGACATTAAGTACGGGACAATGAAACAGTGCCCGACAGTGAACAATGTACAATTAAACACAGCCCGACATTAAATACGGTAAAATGAAACAGTGCCCTACACTGAACAAGGTAAAATTAAACAGAGCCCGACATTAAATACAGCACAATGAAACAGTGCCCGACAGTGAACAATGTACAATTAAACACAGCCCGACATTAAATACGGTAAAATGCAACAGTGCCCTACACTGAACAAGGTAAAATTAAACACAGCCCGACATTAAATGCGGTACAGTGAAACAGTGTCCTACACTGAACAATGTAAAATTAAACACAGCCCGACATTAAATACGGTACAATGAAACAGTGCCCTACATTGAACAAGGTAAAATTAAACAGAGCCCAACATTAAATACAGCACAATGAAACAATGCCCTACAGTGAACAATGTAAAATTAAACACAGCCCGACATTAAATACGGTAAAATGAAACAGTGCCCTACACTGAACAAGGTAAAATTAAACAGAGCCCGACATTAAATACAGCACAATGAAACAATGCCCTACAGTGAACAATGTAAAATTAAACACAGCCCGACATTAACTACGGTAAAATGAAACAGTGCCCTACACTGAACAAGGTAAAATTAAACAGAGCCCGACATTAAATACAGCACAATGAAACAGTGCCCGACAGTGAACAATGTACAATTAAACACAGCCCGACATTAAATACGGTAAAATGCAACAGTGCCCTACACTGAACAAGGTAAAATTAAACACAGCCCGACATTAAATGCGGTACAGTGAAACAGTGTCCTACACTGAACAATGTAAAATTAAACACAGCCCGACATTAACTACGGTAAAATGAAACAGTGCCCTACACTGAGCAAGGTAAAATTAAACAGAGCTCGACATTAAATACGGTACAATGAAACAGTGCCCGACAGTGAACAATGTACAATTAAACACAGCCCGACATTAAATACGGTAAAATATAAAAGTGCCCTACACTGAACAAGGTAAAATTAAACACAGCCCGACATTAAATACGGTACAATGAAAGAGTGCCCTACACTGAACAATGTAAAATTAATCACAGCCCGACATTAAATACGGTACAATGAAACAGTGCCCTACACTGAACAAGGTAAAATTAAACACAGCCCGACATTAAATACAGTACAATGAAACAGTGCCCTACAGTGAACAATGTAAAATTAAACAGAGCTCGACATTAAATACGGTACAATGAAACAGTGCCCTACACTGAACAAGGTAAAATTAAACAGAGCCCGACATTAAATACAGTACAATAAAACAGTGCCCTACACTGAACAATGTAAAATTAAACACAGCCCGACATTAAATACAGTACAATGAATCAGTGCCCTACACTGAACAATGTAAACTTAAACACAGCCCGACATTAAATACGGTACAATGAATCAGTGCCCTACACTGAACAATGTAAAATTAAACACAGCCCGACATTAAATACAGTACAATGAAACAGTGACCTACAGTAAACAAGGCAAAATTAAACAGAGCCCGACATTAAATACAGTACAATGAAACAGTGCCCTACACTGAACTATGTAAAATTAAACAGAGCCCGACATTAAATACGGGACAATGAAACAGTGCCCGACAGTGAACAAGGTAAAATTAAACAGAGTCCAACATTAAATACAGCACAATGAAACAATGCCCTACAGTGAACAATGTAAAATTAAACACAGCCCGACATTAAATACGGTAAAATGAAACAGTGCCCTACACTGAACAAGGTAAAATTAAACAGAGCTCGACATTAAATACGGTAGAATGAAACAGTGCCCTACACTGAACAAGGTAAAATTAAACAGAGCCCGACATTAAATACAGTACAATGAAACAATGCCCTACAGTGAACAATGTAAAATTAAACACAGCCCGACATTAAATACGGTAAAATGCAACAGTGCCCTACACTGAACAAGGTAAAATTAAACACAGCCCGACATTAAATGCGGTACAGTGAAACAGTGTCCTACACTGAACAATGTAAAATTAAACACAGCCCGACATTAAATACGGTACAATGAAACAGTGCCCTACATTGAACAAGGTAAAATTAAACAGAGCCCAACATTAAATACAGCACAATGAAACAATGCCCTACAGTGAACAATGTAAAATTAAACACAGCCCGACATTAAATACGGTAAAATGAAACAGTGCCCTACACTGAACAAGGTAAAATTAAACAGAGCCCGACATTAAATACAGCACAATGAAACAGTGCCCGACAGTGAACAATGTACAATTAAACACAGCCCGACATTAAATACGGTAAAATGCAACAGTGCCCTACACTGAACAAGGTAAAATTAAACACAGCCCGACATTAAATGCGGTACAGTGAAACAGTGTCCTACACTGAACAATGTAAAATTAAACACAGCCCGACATTAACTACGGTAAAATGAAACAGTGCCCTACACTGAGCAAGGTAAAATTAAACAGAGCTCGACATTAAATACGGTACAATGAAACAGTGCCCGACAGTGAACAATGTACAATTAAACACAGCCCGACATTAAATACGGTAAAATATAAAAGTGCCCTACACTGAACAAGGTAAAATTAAACACAGCCCGACATTAAATACGGTACAATGAAAGAGTGCCCTACACTGAACAATGTAAAATTAATCACAGCCCGACATTAAATACGGTACAATGAAACAGTGCCCTACACTGAACAAGGTAAAATTAAACACAGCCCGACATTAAATACAGTACAATGAAACAGTGCCCTACAGTGAACAATGTAAAATTAAACAGAGCTCGACATTAAATACGGTACAATGAAACAGTGCCCTACACTGAACAAGGTAAAATTAAACAGAGCCCGACATTAAATACAGTACAATAAAACAGTGCCCTACACTGAACAATGTAAAATTAAACACAGCCCGACATTAAATACAGTACAATGAATCAGTGCCCTACACTGAACAATGTAAACTTAAACACAGCCCGACATTAAATACGGTACAATGAATCAGTGCCCTACACTGAACAATGTAAAATTAAACACAGCCCGACATTAAATACAGTACAATGAAACAGTGACCTACAGTAAACAAGGCAAAATTAAACAGAGCCCGACATTAAATACAGTACAATGAAACAGTGCCCTACACTGAACTATGTAAAATTAAACAGAGCCCGACATTAAATACGGGACAATGAAACAGTGCCCGACAGTGAACAAGGTAAAATTAAACAGAGTCCAACATTAAATACAGCACAATGAAACAATGCCCTACAGTGAACAATGTAAAATTAAACACAGCCCGACATTAAATACGGTAAAATGAAACAGTGCCCTACACTGAACAAGGTAAAATTAAACAGAGCTCGACATTAAATACGGTAGAATGAAACAGTGCCCTACACTGAACAAGGTAAAATTAAACAGAGCCCGACATTAAATACAGTACAATGAAACAATGCCCTACAGTGAACAATGTAAAATTAAACACAGCCCGACATTAAATACGGTAAAATGCAACAGTGCCCTACACTGAACAAGGTAAAATTAAACACAGCCCGACATTAAATGCGGTACAGTGAAACAGTGTCCTACACTGAACAATGTAAAATTAAACACAGCCCGACATTAAATACGGTACAATGAAACAGTGCCCTACATTGAACAAGGTAAAATTAAACAGAGCCCAACATTAAATACAGCACAATGAAACAATGCCCTACAGTGAACAATGTAAAATTAAACACAGCCCGACATTAAATACGGTAAAATGAAACAGTGCCCTACACTGAACAAGGTAAAATTAAACAGAGCCCGACATTAAATACAGCACAATGAAACAATGCCCTACAGTGAACAATGTAAAATTAAACACAGCCCGACATTAACTACGGTAAAATGAAACAGTGCCCTACACTGAGCAAGGTAAAATTAAACAGAGCTCGACATTAAATACGGTACAATGAAACAGTGCCCTCCACTGAACAAGGTAAAATTAAACAGAGCCCGACATTAAATACAGTACAATGAAACAGTGACCTACAGTAAACAAGGCAAAATTAAACAGAGCCCGACATTAAATACAGTACAATGAAACAGTGCCCTACACTGAACAATGTAACATTAAACAAAGCCCGACATTAAGTACGGGACAATGAAACAGTGCCCGACAGTGAACAATGTACAATTAAACACAGCCCGACATTAAATACGGTAAAATATAAAAGTGCCCTACACTGAACAAGGTAAAATTAAACACAGCCCGACATTAAATACGGTACAATGAAAGAGTGCCCTACACTGAACAATGTAAAATTAATCACAGCCCGACATTAAATACGGTACAATGAAACAGTGCCCTACACTGAACAAGGTAAAATTAAACACAGCCCGACATTAAATACAGTACAATGAAACAGTGCCCTACAGTGAACAATGTAAAATTAAACAGAGCTCGACATTAAATACGGTACAATGAAACAGTGCCCTACACTGAACAAGGTAAAATTAAACAGAGCCCGACATTAAATACAGTACAATAAAACAGTGCCCTACACTGAACAATGTAAAATTAAACACAGCCCGACATTAAATACAGTACAATGAATCAGTGCCCTACACTGAACAATGTAAACTTAAACACAGCCCGACATTAAATACGGTACAATGAATCAGTGCCCTACACTGAACTATGTAAAATTAAACAGAGCCCGACATTAAATACGGGACAATGAAACAGTGCCCGACAGTGAACAAGGTAAAATTAAACAGAGCCCAACATTAAATACAGCACAATGAAACAATGCCCTACAGTGAACAATGTAAAATTAAACACAGCCCGACATTAAATACGGTAAAATGAAACAGTGCCCTACACTGAACAAGGTAAAATTAAACAGAGCTCGACATTAAATACGGTACAATGAAACAGTGCCCTACACTGAACAAGGTAAAATTAAACAGAGCCCGACATTAAATACAGTACAATGAAACAGTGACCTACAGTAAACAAGGCAAAATTAAACAGAGCCCGACATTAAATACAGTACAATGAAACAGTGCCCTACACTGAACAATGTAACATTAAACAAAGCCCGACATTAAGTACGGGACAATGAAACAGTGCCCGACAGTGAACAATGTACAATTAAACACAGCCCGACATTAAATACTGTAAAATGAAACAGTGCCCTACACTGAACAAGGTAAAATTAAACACAGCCCGACATTAAATACGGTACAGTGAAACAGTGTCCTACACTGAACAATGTAAAATTAAACACAGCCCGACATTAAATACGGTACAATGAAACAGTGCCCTACACTGAACAAGGTAAAATTAAACAGAGCCCAACATTAAATACAGCACAATGAAACAATGCCCTACAGTGAACAATGTAAAATTAAACACAGCCCGACATTAAATACGGTAAAATGAAACAGTGCCCTACACTGAACAAGGTAAAATTAAACAGAGCCCGACATTAAATACAGCACAATGAAACAGTGCCCGACAGTGAACAATGTACAATTAAACACAGCCCGACATTAAATACGGTAAAATGCAACAGTGCCCTACACTGAACAAGGTAAAATTAAACACAGCCCGACATTAAATGCGGTACAGTGAAACAGTGTCCTACACTGAACAATGTAAAATTAAACACAGCCCGACATTAAATACGGTAAAATGAAACAGTGCCCTACACTGAACAAGGTAAAATTAAACAGAGCCCGACATTAAATACAGCACAATGAAACAATGCCCTACAGTGAACAATGTAAAATTAAACACAGCCCGACATTAACTACGGTAAAATGAAACAGTGCCCTACACTGAGCAAGGTAAAATTAAACAGAGCTCGACATTAAATACGGTACAATGAAACAGTGCCCTCCACTGAACAAGGTAAAATTAAACAGAGCCCGACATTAAATACAGTACAATGAAACAGTGACCTACAGTAAACAAGGCAAAATTAAACAGAGCCCGACATTAAATACAGTACAATGAAACAGTGCCCTACACTGAACAATGTAACATTAAACAAAGCCCGACATTAAGTACGGGACAATGAAACAGTGCCCGACAGTGAACAATGTACAATTAAACACAGCCCGACATTAAATACGGTAAAATATAAAAGTGCCCTACACTGAACAAGGTAAAATTAAACACAGCCCGACATTAAATACGGTACAATGAAAGAGTGCCCTACACTGAACAATGTAAAATTAATCACAGCCCGACATTAAATACGGTACAATGAAACAGTGCCCTACACTGAACAAGGTAAAATTAAACAGAGCCCGACATTAAATACAGTACAATAAAACAGTGCCCTACACTGAACAATGTAAAATTAAACACAGCCCGACATTAAATACAGTACAATGAATCAGTGCCCTACACTGAACAATGTAAACTTAAACACAGCCCGACATTAAATACGGTACAATGAATCAGTGCCCTACACTGAACAATGTAAAATTAAACACAGCCCGACATTAAATACAGTACAATGAAACAGTGACCTACAGTAAACAAGGCAAAATTAAACAGAGCCCGACATTAAATACAGTACAATGAAACAGTGCCCTACACTGAACTATGTAAAATTAAACAGAGCCCGACATTAAATACGGGACAATGAAACAGTGCCCGACAGTGAACAAGGTAAAATTAAACAGAGCCCAACATTAAATAAAGCACAATGAAACAATGCCCTACAGTGAACAATGTAAAATTAAACACAGCCCGACATTAAATACGGTAAAATGAAACAGTGCCCTACACTGAACAAGGTAAAATTAAACAGAGCTCGACATTAAATACGGTACAATGAAACAGTGCCCTACACTGAACAAGGTAAAATTAAACAGAGCCCGACATTAAATACAGTACAATGAAACAGTGACCTACAGTAAACAAGGCAAAATTAAACAGAGCCCGACATTAAATACAGTACAATGAAACAGTGCCCTACACTGAACAATGTAACATTAAACAAAGCCCGACATTAAGTACGGGACAATGAAACAGTGCCCGACAGTGAACAATGTACAATTAAACACAGCCCGACATTAAATACTGTAAAATGAAACAGTGCCCTACACTGAACAAGGTAAAATTAAACACAGCCCGACATTAAATACGGTACAGTGAAACAGTGTCCTCCACTGAACAATGTAAAATTAAACACAGCCCGACATTAAATACGGTACAATGAAACAGTGCCCTACACTGAACAAGGTAAAATTAAACAGAGCCCAACATTAAATACAGCACATTGAAACAATGCCCTACAGTGAACAATGTAAAATTAAACACAGCCCGACATTAAATACGGTAAAATGAAACAGTGCCCTACACTGAACAAGGTAAAATTAAACAGAGCCCGACATTAAATACAGCAAAATGAAACAGTGCCCGACAGTGAACAATGTACAATTAAACACAGCCCGACATTAAATACGGTAAAATGCAACAGTGCCCTACACTGAACAAGGTAAAATTAAACACAGCCCGACATTAAATGCGGTACAGTGAAACAGTGTCCTACACTGAACAATGTAAAATTAAACACAGCCCGACATTAAATACGGTACAATGAAACAGTGCCCTACATTGAACAAGGTAAAATTAAACAGAGCCCAACATTAAATACAGCACAATGAAACAATGCCCTACAGTGAACAATGTAAAATTAAACACAGCCCGACATTAAATACGGTAAAATGAAACAGTGCCCTACACTGAACAAGGTAAAATTAAACAGAGCCCGACATTAAATACAGCACAATGAAACAATGCCCTACAGTGAACAATGTAAAATTAAACACAGCCCGACATTAACTACGGTAAAATGAAACAGTGCCCTACACTGAGCAAGGTAAAATTAAACAGAGCTCGACATTAAATACGGTACAATGAAACAGTGCCCTCCACTGAACAAGGTAAAATTAAACAGAGCCCGACATTAAATACAGTACAATGAAACAGTGACCTACAGTAAACAAGGCAAAATTAAACAGAGCCCGACATTAAATACAGTACAATGAAACAGTGCCCTACACTGAACAATGTAACATTAAACAAAGCCCGACATTAAGTACGGGACAATGAAACAGTGCCCGACAGTGAAAAATTTACAATTAAACACAGCCCGACATTAAATACGGTAAAATATAAAAGTGCCCTACACTGAACAAGGTAAAATTAAACACAGCCCGACATTAAATACAGTACAATGAATCAGTGCCCTACACTGAACAATGTAAACTTAAACACAGCCCGACATTAAATACGGTACAATGAATCAGTGCCCTACACTGAACAATGTAAAATTAAACACAGCCCGACATTAAATACAGTACAATGAAACAGTGACCTACAGTAAACAAGGCAAAATTAAACAGAGCCCGACATTAAATACAGTACAATGAAACAGTGCCCTACACTGAACTATGTAAAATTAAACAGAGCCCGACATTAAATACGGGACAATGAAACAGTGCCCGACAGTGAACAAGGTAAAATTAAACAGAGCCCAACATTAAATACAGCACAATGAAACAATGCCCTACAGTGAACAATGTAAAATTAAACACAGCCCGACATTAAATAAGGTAAAATGAAACAGTGCCCTACACTGAACAAGGTAAAATTAAACAGAGCCCGACATTAAATACGGTACAATGAAACAGTGCCCTGCACTGAACAAGGTAAAATTAAACAGAGCCCGACATTAAATCCAGTACAATGAAACAGTGCCCTACACTAAACAATGTAAAATTAATCAGAGCCCGATATTAAATACGGGACAATGAAACAGTGCCCGACAGTGAACAATGTACAATTAAACACAGTCCGACATTAAATACGGTACAATGAAACAGTGCCCTACACTGAACAATGTAAAATTAAACACAGCCCGACATTAATTACGATGCAATGAATCAGTGCCCTACACTGAACAATGTAAAATAAAACACAGCCCTTCATTAAATACGGTACAATGAAACAGTGCCCTACACTGAACAATGTAAAATTAAACATAGCCCGACATTAAATACGGTACAATGAAACAGTGCCCTACACTGAACAATGTAAAATTAAACAGAGCCCGACATTAAATACAGTACAATGAATCAGTGCCCTACAATGAACAATGTCAAATTAAACACAGCCCGACATTAAATACGGTACAATGAATCAGTGCCCTACACTAAACAATGTAAAATTAAACACAGCCCGACATTTAATACAGTACAATGAAACAGTGCCCTACAGTGAACAAGGTAAAATTAAACAGAGCCCGACATTAAATACGGTACAATGAAACAGTGCCCTACAGTGAACAATGTAAAATTAAACAGAGCCCGACATTAAATACAGTACAATGAAACAGTGCCCTACAGTGAACAATGTAAAATTAAACAGAGCCCGACATTAAATACAGTGCAATGAAACAGTGACCTACAGTAAACAAGGCAACATTAAACACAGCCCGACATTAACTACGGTAAAATGAAACAGTGCCCTACACTGAGCAAGGTAAAATTAAACAGAGCTCGACATTAAATACGGTACAATGAAACAGTGCCCTACACTGAACAAGGTAAAATTAAACAGAGCCCGACATTAAATACAGTACAATGAAACAGTGACCTACAGTAAACAAGGCAAAATTAAACAGAGCCCGACATTAAATACAGTACAATGAAACAGTGCCCTACACTGAACAATGTAACATTAAACAAAGCCCGACATTAAGTACGGGACAATGAAACAGTGCCCGACAGTGAACAATGTACAATTAAACACAGCCCGACATTAAATACTGTAAAATGAAACAGTGCCCTACACTGAACAAGGTAAAATTAAACACAGCCCGACATTAAATACGGTACAGTGAAACAGTGTCCTACACTGAACAATGTAAAATTAAACACAGCCCGACATTAAATACGGTACAATGAAACAGTGCCCTACACTGAACAAGGTAAAATTAAACAGAGCCCAACATTAAATACAGCACAATGAAACAATGCCCTACAGTGAACAATGTAAAATTAAACACAGCCCGACATTAAATACGGTAAAATGAAACAGTGCCCTACACTGAACAAGGTAAAATTAAACAGAGCCCGACATTAAATACAGCACAATGAAACAATGCCCTACAGTGAACAATGTAAAATTAAACACAGCCCGACATTAACTACGGTAAAATGAAACAGTGCCCTACACTGAGCAAGGTAAAATTAAACAGAGCTCGACATTAAATACGGTACAATGAAACAGTGCCCTACACTGAACAAGGTAAAATTAAACAGAGCCCGACATTAAATACAGTACAATGAAACAGTGACCTACAGTAAACAAGGCAAAATTAAACAGAGCCCGACATTAAATACAGTACAATGAAACAGTGCCCTACACTGAACAATGTAACATTAAACAAAGCCCGACATTAAGTACGGGACAATGAAACAGTGCCCGACAGTGAACAATGTACAATTAAACACAGCCCGACATTAAATACGGTACAATGAAACAGTGCCCTACACTGAACAATGTAAAATTAAACACAGCCCGACATTAAATACGGTACAATGAAACAGTGCCCTACACTGAACAAGGTAAAATTAAACACAGCCCGACATTAAATACAGTACAATGAAACAGTGCCCTAAAGTGAACAATGTACAATTAAACACAGCGCGACACTAAATACGGTACAATGAAACAGTGCCCTACAGTGAACAATGTACAATTAAACACAGCCCGACATTAAATACGGTACAATGAAACAGTGCCCTACAGTGAACAATGTAAAATTAAACAGAGCTCGACATTAAATACGGTACAATGAAACAGTGCCCTACACTGAACAAGGTAAAATTAAACAGAGCCCGACATTAAATACAGTACAATGAAACAGTGACCTCCAGTAAACAAGGCAAAATTAAACAGAGCCCGACATTAAATACAGTACAATGAAACAGTGCCCTACACTGAACAATGTAACATTAAACAAAGCCCGACATTAAGTACGGGACAATGAAACAGTGCCCGACAGTGAACAATGTACAATTAAACACAGCCCGACATTAAATACGGTAAAATGAAACAGTGCCCTACACTGAACAAGGTAAAATTAAACACAGCCCGACATTAAATACGGTACAATGAAACAGTGCCCTACACTGAACAATGTAAAATTAAACACAGCCCGACATTAAATACGGTACAGTGAAACAGTGCTCTACACTGAACAAGGTTAAATTAAACACAGCCCGACATTAAATACAGCACAATGAAACAGTGCCCTACAGTGAACAATGTACAATTAAACACAGCCCGACACTAAATACGGTACAATGAAACAGTGCCCTAAAGTGAACAATGTACAATTAAACACAGCCCGACATTAAATACGGTACAATGAAACAGTGCCCTACATTGAACAATGTAAAATTAAACAGAGCCCGACATTAAATACAGTACAATGAAACAGTGCCCTACAGTGAAGAATGTAAAATTAAGCACAGCCCGACATTAAATACAGTACAATGAAACAGTGACCTACAGTGAACAATGTAAAATTAAACATAGCCCGACATTAAATACGGTACAATGAAACAGTGCCCTACACTGAACAATGTAAAATTAAACACAGCCCGACATTAAATACAGTACAATGAAACAGTGACCTACAGTAAACAAGGCAAAATTAAACAGAGCCCGACATTAAATACAGTACAATGAAACAGTGCCCTACACTGAACTATGTAAAATTAAACAGAGCCCGACATTAAATACGGGACAATGAAACAGTGCCCGACAGTGAACAAGGTAAAATTAAACAGAGCCCAACATTAAATACAGCACAAAGAAACAATGCCCTACAGTGAACAATGTAAAATTAAACACAGCCCGACATTAAATACGGTAAAATGAAACAGTGCCCTACACTGAACAAGGTAAAATTAAACAGAGCCCGACATTAAATACGGTACAATGAAACAGTGCCCTGCACTGAACAAGGTAAAATTAAACAGAGCCCGACATTAAATCCAGTACAATGAAACAGTGCCCTACACTAAACAATGTAAAATTAATCAGAGCCCGACATTAAAAAGGGACAATGAAACAGTGCCCGACAGTGAACAAGGTAAAATTAAACAGAGCCCAACATTAAATACCGCACAATGAAACAATGCCCTACAGTGAAGAATGTAAAATTAAACAGAGCCCGACATTAAATACGGTACAATGAAACAGTGCCCAACAGTGAACAATGTACAATTAAACACAGTCCGACATTAAATACGGTACAATGAAACAGTGCCCTACACTGAACAATGTAAAATTAAACACAGCCCGACATTAATTACGATGCAATGAATCAGTGCCCTACACTGAACAATGTAAAATAAAACACAGCCCTACATTAAATACGGTACAATGAAACAGTGCCCTACACTGAACAATGTAAAATTAAACATAGCCCGACATTAAATACGGTACAATGAAACAGTGCCCTACACTGAACAATGTCAAATTAAACACAGCCCGACATTAAATACGGTACAATGAATCAGTGCCCTACACTAAACAATGTAAAATTAAACACAGCCCGACATTAAATACAGTACAATGAAACAGTGCCCTACAGTGAACAAGGTAAAATTAAACAGAGCCCGACATTAAATACGGTACAATGAAACAGTGCCCTACAGTGAACAATGTAAAATTAAACAGAGCCCGACATTAAATACAGTACAATGAAACAGTGCCCTACAGTGAACAATGTAAAATTAAACAGAGCCCGACATTAAATACAGTGCAATGAAACAGTGACCTACAGTAAACAAGGCAACATTAAACACAGCCCGACATTAACTACGGTAAAATGAAACAGTGCCCTAGACTGAGCAAGGTAAAATTAAACAGAGCTCGACATTAAATACGGTACAATGAAACAGTGCCCTACACTGAACAAGGTAAAATTAAACACAGCCCGACATTAAATACGGTACAGTGAAACAGTGTCCTACACTGAACAATGTAAAATTAAACACAGCCCGACATTAAATACGGTACAATGAAACAGTGCCCTACACTGAACGAGGTAAAATTAAACAGAGCCCAACATTAAATACAGCACAATGAAACAATGCCCTACAGTGAACAATGTAAAATTAAACACAGCCCGACATTAAATACGGTAAAATGAAACAGTGCCCTACACTGAACAAGGTAAAATTAAACAGAGCCCGACTATAAATACAGCACAATGAAACAATGCCCTACAGTGAACAATGTAAAATTAAACACAGCCCGACATTAACTACGGTAAAATGAAACAGTGCCCTACACTGAGCAAGGTAAAATTAAACAGAGCTCGACATTACATACAGTACAATGAAACAGTGACCTACAGTAAACAAGGCAAAATTAAACAGAGCCCGACATTAAATACAGTACAATGAAACAGTGCCCTACACTGAACAATGTATCATTAAACAAAGCCCGACATTAAGTACGGGACAATGAAACAGTGCCCGACAGTGAACAATGTGCAATTAAACACAGCCCGACATTAAATACGGTAAAATATAAAAGTGCCCTACACTGAACAAGGTAAAATTAAACACAGCCCGACATTAAATACGGTACAATGAAACAGTGCCCTACACTGAACAATGTAAAATTAAACAGAGCCCGACATTAAATACGGTACAATGAAACAGTGCCCTACAGTGAAGAATGTAAAATTAAACACAGCCCGACATTAAATACAGTACAATGAAACAGTGACCTACAGTGAACAATGTAAAATTAAACATAGCCCGACATTAAATACGGTACAATGAAACAGTTCCCTACAGTGAACAATGTACAATTAAACACAGCCCGACACTAAATACGGTACAATGAAACAGTGCCCTACTGTGAACAATGTACAATTAAACACAGCCCGACATTGAATACGGTAAAATGAAACAGTGCCCTACACTGAACATTGTAAAATTAAACAGAGCCCGACATTAAATACGGTACAATGAAACAGTGCCCTGCACTGAACAAGGTAAAATTAAACAGAGCCCGACATTAAATCCAGTACAATGAAACAGTGCCCTACACTAAACAATGTAAAATTAATCAGAGCCCGACATTAAATACGGGACAATGAAACAGTGCCCGACAGTGAAGAATGTAAAATTAAACAGAGCCCGACATTAAATACGGTACAATGAAACAGTGCCCTACAGTGAACAATGTACAATTAAACACAGTCCGACATTAAATACGGTACAATGAAACAGTGCCCTACACTGAACAATGTAAAATTAAACACAGCCCGACATTAATTACGATGCAATGAATCAGTGCCCTACACTGAACAATGTAAAATAAAACACAGCCCTACATTAAATACGGTACAATGAAACAGTGCCCTACACTGAACAATGTAAAATTAAACATAGCCCGACATTAAATACGGTACAATGAAACAGTGCCCTACACTGAACAATGTAAAATTAAACAGAGCCCGACATTAAATACAGTACAATGAATCAGTGCCCTACAATGAACAATGTCAAATTAAACACAGCCCGACATTAAATACGGTACAATGAATCAGTGCCCTACACTAAACAATGTAAAATTAAACACAGCCCGACATTAAATACAGTACAATGAAACAGTGCCCTACAGTGAACAAGGTAAAATTAAACAGAGCCCGACATTAATTACGATGCAATGAATCAGTGCCCTACACTGAACAATGTAAAATAAAACACAGCCCTACATTAAATACGGTACAATGAAACAGTGCCCTACACTGAACAATGTAAAATTAAACATAGCCCGACATTAAATACGGTACAATGAAACAGTGCCCTACAGTGAACAATGTAAAATTAAACAGAGCCCGACATTAAATACGGTACAATGAAACAGTGCCCTACATTGAACAATGTAAAATTAAACAGAGCCCGACATTAAATACAGTACAATGAAACAGTGCCCTACAGTGAAGAATGTAAAATTAAACACAGCCCGACATTAAATACGGTACAATGAAACAGTGCCCTACACTGAACAAGGTAAAATTAAACAGAGCCCGACATTAAATACAGTACAATGAAACAGTGCCCTACAGTGAACAATGTAAAATTAAACAGAGCCCGACATTAAATACGGTACAATGAAACAGTGCCCTACAGTGAACAATGTAAAATTAAACAGAGCCCGACATTAAATACGGTACAATGAAACAGTGCCCTACATTGAACAATGTAAAATTAAACAGAGCCCGACATTAAATACAGTACAATGAAACAGTGCCCTACACTGAACAATGTAAAATTAAACAGAGCTCGACATTAAATACGGTACAATGAAACAGTGCCCTACACTGAACAGGGTAAAATTAAACAGAGCCCGACATTAAATACAGTACAATGAAACAGTGACCTCCAGTAAACAATGCAAAATTAAACAGAGCCCGACATTAAATACAGTACAATGAAACAGTGCCCTACACTGAACAATGTAACATTAAACAAAGCCCGACATTAAGTACGGGACAATGAAACAGTGCCCGACAGTGAACAATGTACAATTAAACACATCCCGACATTAAATACGGTACAATGAAACAGTGCCCTACACTGAACAAGGTAAAATTAAACACAGCCCGACATTAAATACGGTACAGTGAAACAGTGTCCTACACTGAACAATGTAAAATTAAACACAGCCCGACATTAAATACGGTACAATGAAACAGTGCCCTACACTGAACGAGGTAAAATTAAACAGAGCCCAACATTAAATACAGCACAATGAAACAATGCCCTACAGTGAACAATGTAAAATTAAACACAGCCCGACATTAACTACGGTAAAATGAAACAGTGCCCTACACTGAGCAAGGTAAAATTAAACAGAGCTCGACATTACATGCAGTACAATGAAACAGTGACCTACAGTAAACAAGGCAAAATTAAACAGAGCCCGACATTAAATACAGTACAATGAAACAGTGCCCTACACTGAACAATGTAACATTAAACAAAGCCCGACATTAAGTACGGGACAATGAAACAGTGCCCGACAGTGAACAATGTACAATTAAACACAGCCCGACATTAAATACGGTAAAATATAAAAGTGCCCTACACTGAACAAGGTAAAATTAAACACAGCCCGACATTAAATACGGTACAATGAAACAGTGCCCTACACTGAACAATGTAAAATTAAACAGAGCTCGACATTAAATACGGTACACTGAAACAGTGCCCTACACTGAACAAGGTAAAATTAAACAGAGCCCGACATTAAATACAGTACAATGAAACAGTGACCTCCAGTAAACAATGCAAAATTAAACAGAGCCCGACATTAAATACAGTACAATGAAACAGTGCCCTACACTGAACAATGTAACATTAAACAAAGCCCGACATTAAGTACGGGACAATGAAACAGTGCCCGACAGTGAACAATGTACAATTAAACACAGCCCGACATTAAATACGGTAAAATGAAACAGTGCCCTACACTGAACAAGGTAAAATTAAACACAGCCCGACATTAAATACGGTACAATGAAACAGTGCCCTACACTGAACAATGTAAAATTAAACACAGCCCGACATTAAATACGGTACAATGAAACAGTGCCCTACACTGAACAAGGTTAAATTAAACACAGCCCGGCACTAAATACGGTACAATGAAACAGTGCCCTAAAGTGAACAATGTACAATTAAACACAGCCCGACATTAAATACGGTACAATGAAACAGTGCCCTACATTGAACAATGTAAAATTAAACAGAGCCCGACATTAAATACAGTACAATGAAACAGTGCCCTACAGTGAAGAATGTAAAATTAAACAGAGCCCGACATTAAATACGGTACAATGAAACAGTGCCCTGCACTGAACAAGGTAAAATTAAACAGAGCCCGACATTAAATCCAGTACAATGAAACAGTGCCCTACACTAAACAATGTAAAATTAATCAGAGCCCGACATTAAATACGGGACAATGAAACAGTGCCCGACAGTGAAGAATGTAAAATTAAACAGAGCCCGACATTAAATACGGTACAATGAAACAGTGCCCTACAGTGAACAATGTACAATTAAACACAGTCCGACATTAAATACGGTACAATGAAACAGTGCCCTACACTGAACAATGTAAAATTAAACACAGCCCGACATTAATTACGATGCAATGAATCAGTGCCCTACACTGAACAATGTAAAATAAAACACAGCCCTACATTAAATACGGTACAATGAAACAGTGCCCTACACTGAACAATGTAAAATTAAACATAGCCCGACATTAAATACGGTACAATGAAACAGTGCCCTACACTGAACAATGTAAAATTAAACAGAGCCCGACATTAAATACAGTACAATGAATCAGTGCCCTACAATGAACAATGTCAAATTAAACACAGCCCGACATTAAATACGGTACAATGAATCAGTGCCCTACACTAAACAATGTAAAATTAAACACAGCCCGACATTAAATACAGTCCAATGAAACAGTGCCCTACAGTGAACAAGGTAAAATTAAACAGAGCCCGACATTAATTACGATGCAATGAATCAGTGCCCTACACTGAACAATGTAAAATAAAACACAGCCCTACATTAAATACGGTACAATGAAACAGTGCCCTACACTGAACAATGTAAAATTAAACATAGCCCGACATTAAATACGGTACAATGAAACAGTGCCCTACAGTGAACAATGTAAAATTAAACAGAGCCCGACATTAAATACAGTACAATGAAACAGTGCCCTACAGTGAACAATGTAAAATTAAACGGAGCCCGACATTAAATACAGTGCAATGAAACAGTGACCTACAGTAAACAAGGCAACATTAAACACAGCCCGACATTAACTACGGTAAAATGAAACAGTGCCCTACACTGAGCAAGGTAAAATTAAACAGAGCTCGACATTAAATACGGTACAATGAAACAGTGCCCTACACTGAACAAGGTAAAATTAAACAGAGCCCGACATTAAATACAGTACAATGAAACAGTGACCTACAGTAAACAAGGCAAAATTAAACAGAGCCCGACATTAAATACAGTACAATGAAACAGTGCCCTACACTGAACAATGTAACATTAAACAAAGCCCGACATTAAGTACGGGACAATGAAACAGTGCCCGACAGTGAACAATGTACAATTAAACACAGCCCGACATTAAATACGGTAAAATATAAACGTGCCCTACACTGAACAAGGTAAAATTAAACACAGCCCGACATTAAATACGGTACAATGAAACAGTGCCCTACACTGAACAATGTAAAATTAAACAGAGCTCGACATGAAATACGGTACAATGAAACAGTGCCCTACACTGAACAAGGTAAAATTAAACAGAGCCCGACATTAAATACAGTACAATGAAACAGTGACCTCCAGTAAACAAGGCAAAATTAAACAGAGCCCGACATTAAATACAGCACAATGAAACAGTGCCCTACACTGAACAATGTAACATTAAACAAAGCCCGACATTAAGTACGGGACAATGAAACAGTGCCCGACAGTGAACAATGTACAATTAAACACAGCCCGACATTAAATACGGTAAAATGAAACAGTGCCCTACACTGAACAAGGTAAAATTAAACAAAGCCCGACATTAAATACGGTACAATGAAACAGTGCCCTACACTGAACAATGTAAAATTAAACACAGCCCGACATTAAATACGGTACAATGAAACAGTGCCCTACACTGAACAAGGTTAAATTAAACACAGCCCGGCACTAAATACGGTACAATGAAACAGTGCCCTAAAGTGAACAATGTACAATTAAACACAGCCCGACATTAAATACGGTACAATGAAACAGTGCCCTACATTGAACAATGTAAAATTAAACAGAGCCCGACATTAAATACAGTACAATGAAACAGTGCCCTACAGTGAAGAATGTAAAATTAAACACAGCCCGACATTAAATACAGTACAATGAAACAGTGACCTACAGTGAACAATGTAAAATTAAACATAGCCCGACATTAAATACGGTACAATGAAACAGTTCCCTACAGTGAACAATGTAAAATTAAACAGAGCACGACATTAAATACAGTACAATGTAACAGTGTCCTCCACTGAGCAAGGTAAAATTAAACACAGCCCGACATTAAATACGGTACAATGAAACAGTGCCCTACACTGAACAAGGTAAAATTAAACAGAGCCCGACATTAAATACAGTACAATGAAACAGTGCCTTACAGTGAACAATGTACAATTAAACACAGCCCGACACTAAATACGGTACAATGAAACAGTGCCCTACAGTGAACAATGTACAATTAAACACAGCCCGACATTGAATACGGTAAAATGAAACAGTGCCCTACACTGAACATTGTAAAATTAAACAGAGCCCGACATTAAATACGGTACAATGAAACAGTGCCCTACACTAAACAATGTAAAATTAATCAGAGCCCGACATTAAATACGGGACAATGAAACAGTGCGCGACAGTGAACAAGGTAAAATTAAACAGAGCCCAACATTAAATACCGCACAATGAAACAATGCCCTACAGTGAAGAATGTAAAATTAAACAGAGCCCGACATTAAATACGGTACAATGAAACAGTGCCCTACAGTGAACAATGTACAATTAAACACAGCCCGACATTAAATACGGTACAATGAAACAGTGCCCTACACTGAACAATGTAAAATTAAACATAGCACGACATTAAATACGGTACAATGAAACAGTGCCCTACACTGAACAATGTAAAATTAAACAGAGCCCGACATTAAATACAGTACAATGAATCAGTGCCCTACAATGAACAATGTCAAATTAAACACAGCCCGACATTAAATACGGTACAATGAATCAGTGCCCTACACTAAACAATGTAAAATTAAACACAGCCCGACATTAAATACAGTACAATGAATCAGTGCCCTACAATGAACAATGTCAAATTAAACACAGCCCGACATTAAATACGGTACAATGAATCAGTGCCCTACACTAAACAATGTAAAATTAAACACAGCCCGACATTAAATACAGTACAATGAAACAGTGCCCTACAGTGAACAAGGTAAAATTAAACAGAGCCCGACATTAATTACGATGCAATGAATCAGTGCCCTACACTGAACAATGTAAAATAAAACACAGCCCTACATTAAATACGGTACAATGAAACAGTGCCCTACACTGAACAATGTAAAATTAAACATAGCCCGACATTAAATACGGTACAATGAAACAGTGCCCTACAGTGAACAATGTAAAATTAAACAGAGCCCGACATTAAATACAGTACAATGAAACAGTGCCCTACAGTGAACAATGTAAAATTAAACGGAGCCCGACATTAAATACAGTGCAATGAAACAGTGACCTACAGTAAACAAGGCAACATTAAACACAGCCCGACATTAACTACGGTAAAATGAAACAGTGCCCTACACTGAGCAAGGTAAAATTAAACAGAGCTCGACATTAAATACGGTACAATGAAACAGTGCCCTACACTGAACAAGGTAAAATTAAACAGAGCCCGACATTAAATACAGTACAATGAAACAGTGACCTACAGTAAACAAGGCAAAATTAAACAGAGCCCGACATTAAATACAGTACAATGAAACAGTGCCCTACACTGAACAATGTAACATTAAACAAAGCCCGACATTAAGTACGGGACAATGAAACAGTGCCCGACAGTGAACAATGTACAATTAAACACAGCCCGACATTAAATACGGTACAGTGAAACAGTGTCCTACACTGAACAATGTAAAATTAAACACAGCCCGACATTAAATACGGTACAATGAAACAGTGCCCTACACTGAACAAGGTAAAATTAAACAGAGCCCAACATTAAATACAGCACAATGAAACAATGCCCTACAGTGAACAATGTAAAATTAAACATAGCCCGACATTAAATACGGTACAATGAAACAGTGCCCTACACTGAACAATGTAAAATTAAACATAGCCCGACATTAAATACGGTACAATGAAACAGTGCCCTACACTGAACAATGTAAAATTAAACAGAGCCCGACATTAAATACAGTACAATGAATCAGTGCCCTACAATGAACAAGGTAAAATTAAACAGAGCCCGACATTAAATACGGTACAATGAAACAGTGCCCTACAGTGAACAAGGTAAAATTAAACAGAGCCCGACATTAAATACGGTACAATGAAACAGTGCCCTACAGTGAACAATGTAAAATTAAACAGAGCCCGACATTAAATACAGTACAATGAAACAGTGCCCTACAGTGAACAATGTAAAATTAAACAGAGCCCGACATTAAATACAGTGCAATGAAACAGTGACCTACAGTAAACAAGGCAACATTAAACACAGCCCGACATTAACTACGGTAAAATGAAACAGTGCCCTACACTGAGCAAGGTAAAATTAAACAGAGCTCGACATTAAATACGGTACAATGAAACAGTGCCCTACACTGAACAAGGTAAAATTAAACAGAGCCCGACATTAAGTACAGTACAATGAAACAGTGACCTACAGTAAACAAGGCAAAATTAAACAGAGCCCGACATTAAATACAGTACAATGAAACAGTGCCCTATACTGAACAATGTAACATTAAACAAAGCCCGACATTAAGTACGGGACAATGAAACAGTGCCCGACAGTGAACAATGTACAATTAAACACAGCCCGACATTAAATACGGTAAAATGAAACAGTGCCCTACACTGAACAAGGTAAAATTAAACACAGCCCGACATTAAATACGGTACAGTGAAACAGTGTCCTACACTGAACAATGTAAAATTAAACACAGCCCGACATTAAATACGGTACAATGAAACAGTGCCCTACACTGAACAAGGTAAAATTAAACAGAGCCCAACATTAAATACAGCACAATGAAACAATGCCCTACAGTGAACAATGTAAAATTAAACACAGCCCGACATTAAATACGGTAAAATGAAACAGTGCCCTACACTGGACAAGGTAAAATTAAACAGAGCCCGACATTAAATACAGCACAATGAAACAATGCCCTACAGTGAACAATGTAAAATTAAACACAGCCCGACATTAACTACGGTAAAATGAAACAGTGCCCTACACTGAGCAAGGTAAAATTAAACAGAGCTCGACATTAAATACGGTACAATGAAACAGTGCCCTACACTGAACAAGGTAAAATTAAACAGAGCCCGACATTAAATACAGTACAATGAAACAGTGACCTACAGTAAACAAGGCAAAATTAAACAGAGCCCGACATTAAATACAGTACAATGAATCAGTGCCCTACAATGAACAATGTCAAATTAAACACAGCCCGACATTAAATACGGTACAATGAATCAGTGCCCTACACTAAACAATGTAAAATTAAACACAGCCCGACATTAAATACAGTCCAATGAAACAGTGCCCTACAGTGAACAAGGTAAAATTAAACAGAGCCCGACATTAATTACGATGCAATGAATCAGTGCCCTACACTGAACAATGTAAAATAAAACACAGCCCTACATTAAATACGGTACAATGAAACAGTGCCCTACACTGAACAATGTAAAATTAAACATAGCCCGACATTAAATACGGTACAATGAAACAGTGCCCTACAGTGAACAATGTAAAATTAAACAGAGCCCGACATTAAATACAGTACAATGAAACAGTGCCCTACAGTGAACAATGTAAAATTAAACGGAGCCCGACATTAAATACAGTGCAATGAAACAGTGACCTACAGTAAACAAGGCAACATTAAACACAGCCCGACATTAACTACGGTAAAATGAAACAGTGCCCTACACTGAGCAAGGTAAAATTAAACAGAGCTCGACATTAAATACGGTACAATGAAACAGTGCCCTACACTGAACAAGGTAAAATTAAACAGAGCCCGACATTAAATACAGTACAATGAAACAGTGACCTACAGTAAACAAGGCAAAATTAAACAGAGCCCGACATTAAATACAGTACAATGAAACAGTGCCCTACACTGAACAATGTAACATTAAACAAAGCCCGACATTAAGTACGGGACAATGAAACAGTGCCCGACAGTGAACAATGTACAATTAAACACAGCCCGACATTAAATACGGTAAAATATAAAAGTGCCCTACACTGAACAAGGTAAAATTAAACACAGCCCGACATTAAATACGGTACAATGAAACAGTGCCCTACACTGAACAATGTAAAATTAAACAGAGCTCGACATGAAATACGGTACAATGAAACAGTGCCCTACACTGAACAAGGTAAAATTAAACAGAGCCCGACATTAAATACAGTACAATGAAACAGTGACCTCCAGTAAACAAGGCAAAATTAAACAGAGCCCGACATTAAATACAGCACAATGAAACAGTGCCCTACACTGAACAATGTAACATTAAACAAAGCCCGACATTAAGTACGGGACAATGAAACAGTGCCCGACAGTGAACAATGTACAATTAAACACAGCCCGACATTAAATACGGTAAAATGAAACAGTGCCCTACACTGAACAAGGTAAAATTAAACACAGCCCGACATTAAATACGGTACAATGAAACAGTGCCCTACACTGAACAATGTAAAATTAAACACAGCCCGACATTAAATACGGTACAATGAAACAGTGCCCTACACTGAACAAGGTTAAATTAAACACAGCCCGGCACTAAATACGGTACAATGAAACAGTGCCCTAAAGTGAACAATGTACAATTAAACACAGCCCGACATTAAATACGGTACAATGAAACAGTGCCCTACATTGAACAATGTAAAATTAAACAGAGCCCGACATTAAATACAGTACAATGAAACAGTGCCCTACAGTGAAGAATGTAAAATTAAACACAGCCCGACATTAAATACAGTACAATGAAACAGTGACCTACAGTGAACAATGTAAAATTAAACATAGCCCGACATTAAATACGGTACAATGAAACAGTTCCCTACAGTGAACAATGTAAAATTAAACAGAGCACGACATTAAATACAGTACAATGTAACAGTGTCCTCCACTGAGCAAGGTAAAATTAAACACAGCCCGACATTAAATACGGTACAATGAAACAGTGCCCTACACTGAACAAGGTAAAATTAAACAGAGCCCGACATTAAATACAGTACAATGAAACAGTGCCTTACAGTGAACAATGTACAATTAAACACAGCCCGACACTAAATACGGTACAATGAAACAGTGCCCTACAGTGAACAATGTACAATTAAACACAGCCCGACATTGAATACGGTAAAATGAAACAGTGCCCTACACTGAACATTGTAAAATTAAACAGAGCCCGACATTAAATACGGTACAATGAAACAGTGCCCTACACTAAACAATGTAAAATTAATCAGAGCCCGACATTAAATACGGGACAATGAAACAGTGCGCGACAGTGAACAAGGTAAAATTAAACAGAGCCCAACATTAAATACCGCACAATGAAACAATGCCCTACAGTGAAGAATGTAAAATTAAACAGAGCCCGACATTAAATACGGTACAATGAAACAGTGCCCTACAGTGAACAATGTACAATTATACACAGCCCGACATTAAATACGGTACAATGAAACAGTGCCCTACACTGAACAATGTAAAATTAAACATAGCACGACATTAAATACGGTACAATGAAACAGTGCCCTACACTGAACAATGTAAAATTAAACAGAGCCCGACATTAAATACAGTACAATGAATCAGTGCCCTACAATGAACAATGTCAAATTAAACACAGCCCGACATTAAATACGGTACAATGAATCAGTGCCCTACACTAAACAATGTAAAATTAAACACAGCCCGACATTAAATACAGTACAATGAATCAGTGCCCTACAATGAACAATGTCAAATTAAACACAGCCCGACATTAAATACGGTACAATGAATCAGTGCCCTACACTAAACAATGTAAAATTAAACACAGCCCGACATTAAATACAGTACAATGAAACAGTGCCCTACAGTGAACAAGGTAAAATTAAACAGAGCCCGACATTAATTACGATGCAATGAATCAGTGCCCTACACTGAACAATGTAAAATAAAACACAGCCCTACATTAAATACGGTACAATGAAACAGTGCCCTACACTGAACAATGTAAAATTAAACATAGCCCGACATTAAATACGGTACAATGAAACAGTGCCCTACAGTGAACAATGTAAAATTAAACAGAGCCCGACATTAAATACAGTACAATGAAACAGTGCCCTACAGTGAACAATGTAAAATTAAAGGGAGCCCGACATTAAATACAGTGCAATGAAACAGTGACCTACAGTAAACAAGGCAACATTAAACACAGCCCGACATTAACTACGGTAAAATGAAACAGTGCCCTACACTGAGCAAGGTAAAATTAAACAGAGCTCGACATTAAATACGGTACAATGAAACAGTGCCCTACACTGAACAAGGTAAAATTAAACAGAGCCCGACATTAAATACAGTACAATGAAACAGTGACCTACAGTAAACAAGGCAAAATTAAACAGAGCCCGACATTAAATACAGTACAATGAAACAGTGCCCTACACTGAACAATGTAACATTAAACAAAGCCCGACATTAAGTACGGGACAATGAAACAGTGCCCGACAGTGAACAATGTACAATTAAACACAGCCCGACATTAAATACGGTACAGTGAAACAGTGTCCTACACTGAACAATGTAAAATTAAACACAGCCCGACATTAAATACGGTACAATGAAACAGTGCCCTACACTGAACAAGGTAAAATTAAACAGAGCCCAACATTAAATACAGCACAATGAAACAATGCCCTACAGTGAACAATGTAAAATTAAACTTAGCCCGACATTAAATACGGTACAATGAAACAGTGCCCTACACTGAACAATGTAAAATTAAACATAGCCCGACATTAAATACGGTACAATGAAACAGTGCCCTACACTGAACAATGTAAAATTAAACAGAGCCCGACATTAAATACAGTACAATGAATCAGTGCCCTACAATGAACAATGTCAAATTAAACACAGCCCGACATTAAATACGGTACAATGAAACAGTGCCCTACAGTGAACAAGGTAAAATTAAACAGAGCCCGACATTAAATACGGTACAATGAAACAGTGCCCTACAGTGAACAAGGTAAAATTAAACAGAGCCCGACATTAAATACGGTACAATGAAACAGTGCCCTACAGTGAACAATGTAAAATTAAACAGAGCCCGACATTAAATACAGTACAATGAAACAGTGCCCTACAGTGAACAATGTAAAATTAAACAGAGCCCGACATTAAATACAGTGCAATGAAACAGTGACCTACAGTAAACAAGGCAACATTAAACACAGCCCGACATTAACTACGGTAAAATGAAACAGTGCCCTACACTGAGCAAGGTAAAATTAAACAGAGCTCGACATTAAATACGGTACAATGAAACAGTGCCCTACACTGAACAAGGTAAAATTAAACAGAGCCCGACATTAAGTACAGTACAATGAAACAGTGACCTACAGTAAACAAGGCAAAATTAAACAGAGCCCGACATTAAATACAGTACAATGAAACAGTGCCCTATACTGAACAATGTAACATTAAACAAAGCCCGACATTAAGTACGGGACAATGAAACAGTGCCCGACAGTGAACAATGTACAATTAAACACAGCCCGACATTAAATACGGTAAAATGAAACAGTGCCCTACACTGAACAAGGTAAAATTAAACACAGCCCGACATTAAATACGGTACAGTGAAACAGTGTCCTACACTGAACAATGTAAAATTAAACACAGCCCGACATTAAATACGGTACAATGAAACAGTGCCCTACACTGAACAAGGTAAAATTAAACAGAGCCCAACATTAAATACAGCACAATGAAACAATGCCCTACAGTGAACAATGTAAAATTAAACACAGCCCGACATTAAATACGGTAAAATGAAACAGTGCCCTACACTGGACAAGGTAAAATTAAACAGAGCCCGACATTAAATACAGCACAATGAAACAATGCCCTACAGTGAACAATGTAAAATTAAACACAGCCCGACATTAACTACGGTAAAATGAAACAGTGCCCTACACTGAGCAAGGTAAAATTAAACAGAGCTCGACATTAAATACGGTACAATGAAACAGTGCCCTACACTGAACAAGGTAAAATTAAACAGAGCCCGACATTAAATACAGTACAATGAAACAGTGACCTACAGTAAACAAGGCAAAATTAAACAGAGCCCGACATTAAATACAGTACAATGAAACAGTGCCCTAAAGTGAACAATGTACAATTAAACACAGCGCGACACTAAATACGGTACAATGAAACAGTGCCCTACAGTGAACAATGTACAATTAAACACAGCCCGACATTAAATACGGTACAATGAAACAGTGCCCTGCAGTGAACAATGTAAAATTAAACAGAGCTCGACATTAAATGCGGTACAATGAAACAGTGCCCTACACTGAACAAGGTAAAATTAAACAGAGCCCGACATTAAATACAGTACAATGAAACAGTGACCTCCAGTAAACAAGGCAAAATTAAACAGAGCCCGACATTAAATACAGTACAATGAAACAGTGCCCTACACTGAACAATGTAACATTAAACAAAGCCCGACATTAAGTACGGGACAATGAAACAGTGCCCGACAGTGAACAATGTACAATTAAACACAGCCCGACATTAAATACGGTAAAATGAAACAGTGCCCTACACTGAACAAGGTAAAATTAAACACAGCCCGACATTAAATACGGTACAATGAAACAGTGCCCTACACTGAACAATGTAAAATTAAACACAGCCCGACATTAAATACGGTACAATGAAACAGTGCCCTACACTGAACAAGGTTAAATTAAACACAGCCCGACATTAAATACAGCACAATGAAACAGTGCCCTACAGTGAACAATGTACAATTAAACACAGCCCGACACTAAATACGTTACAATGAAACAGTGCCCTGAAGTGAACAATGTACAATTAAACACAGCCCGACATTAAATACGGTACAATGAAACAGTGCCCTACATTGAACAATGTAAAATTAAACAGAGCCCGACATTAAATACAGTACAATGAAACAGTGCCCTACAGTGAAGAATGTAAAATTAAACACAGCCCGACATTAAATACAGTACAATGAAACAGTGACCTACAGTGAACAATGTAAAATTAAACATAGCCCGACATTAAATACGGTACAATGAAACAGTGCCCTACAGTGAACAATGTAAAATTAAACAGAGCCCGACATTAAATACGGTGCAATGAATCAGTGCCCTACACTGAACAATGTAAAATAAAACACAGCCCGACATTAAATACGGTACAATGAAACCGTGCCCTACACTGAACAATGTAAAATTAAACAGAGCCCGACATTAAATACGGTACCGTAAAACAGTGCCCGGCACTGAACAATGTAAAATTAAACACAGCCCGACATTAAATACGGTTCAATGAAACAGTGCCCTACACTGAACAAGGTAAAATTAAACAGAGCCCAACATTAAATACAGCACAATGAAACAATGCCCTACAGTGAACAATGTAAAATTAAACAGAGCCCGACATTAAATACAGTACAATGAAACAGTGACCTACAGTAAACAAGGCAAAATTAAACAGAGCCCGACATTAAATACAGTACAATGAAACATGCCCTACACTGAACAATGTAAAATTAAACACAGCCCGACATTAAATACGGTACAATGAAACAGTGCCCTACACTGAACAAGGTAAAATTAAACACAGCCCGACATTAAATACAGTACAATGAAACAGTGCCCTAAAGTGAACAATGTACAATTAAACACAGGGCGACACTAAATACGGTACAATGAAACAGTGCCCTACAGTGAACAATGTAAAATTAAACAGAGCCCGACATTAAATACAGTGCAATGAAACAGTGACCTACAGTAAACAAGGCAAAATTAAACACAGCCCGACATTAAATACAGTACAATGAAACAGTGACCTACAGTGAACAATGTAAAATTAAACAGAGCTCGACATTAAATACGGTACAATGAAACAGTGCCCTACACTGAACAAGGTAAAATTAAACAGAGCCCGACATTAAATACAGTACAATGAAACAGTGACCTACAGGAAACAAGGCAAAATTAAACAGAGCCCGACATTAAATACAGTACAATGAAACAGTGCCCTACACTGAACAATGTAACATTAAACAAAGCCCGACATTAAGTACGGGACAATGAAACAGTGCCCGACAGTCAACAATGTACAATTAAACACAGCCCGACATTAAATACGGTAAAATGAAACAGTGCCCTACACTGAACAAGGTAAAATTAAACACAGCCCGACATTAAATACGGTACAATGAAACAGTGCCCTACACTGAACAAGGTAAAATTAAACACAGCCCGACATTAAATACAGTACAATGAAACAGTGCCTTACAGTGAACAATGTACAATTAAACACAGCGCGACACTAAATTCGGTACAATGAAACAGTGCCCTACAGTGAACAATGTACAATTAAACACAGCCCGACATTGAATACGGTACAATGAAACAGTGCCCTACACTGAACATTGTAAAATTAAACACAGCCCGACATTGAATACGGTACAATGAAACAGTGCCCTACACTGAACATTGTAAAATTAAACACAGCCCGACATTGAATACGGTACAATGAAACAGTGCCCTACACTGAACATTGTAAAATTAAACAGAGCCCGACATTAAATACGGTGCAATGAATCAGTGCCCTACACTGAACAATGTAAAATAAAACACAGCCCGACATTAAATACGGTACAATGAAACAGTGCCCTAAACTGAACAATGTAAAATTAAACAGAGACCGACATTAAATACGGTACAGTGAAACAGTGCCCTACACTGAACAATGTAAAATTAAACACAGCCCGACATTAAATACGGTACAATGAAACAGTGCCCTACACTGAACAAGGTAAAATTAAACAGAGCCCAACATTAAACACAGCACAATGAAACAATGCCCTACAGTGAACAATGTAAAATTAAACACAGCCCGACATTAAATACGGTAAAATGAAACAGTGCCCTACACTGAACAAGGTAAAATTAAACAGAGCCCGACATTAAAGACAGCACAATGAAACAATGCCCTACAGTGAACAATGTAAAATTAAACACAGCCCGACATTAACTACGGTAAAATGAAACAGTGCCCTACACTGAGCATGGTAAAATTAAACAGAGCTCGACATTAAATACGGTACAATGAAACACTGCCCTACACTGAACAAGGTAAAATTAAACAGAGCCCGACATTAAATACAGTACAATGAAACAGTGACCTACAGTAAACAAGGCAAAATTAAACAGAGCCCGACATTAAATACAGTACAATGAAACATGCCCTACACTTAACAATGTAACATTAAACAAAGCCCGACATTAAGTACGGGACAATGAAACAGTGCCCGACAGTGAACAATGTACAATTAAACACAGCCCGACATTAAATACGGTAAAATGAAACAGTGCCCTACACTGAACAAGGTAAAATTAAACACAGCCCGACATTAAATACTGTACAATGAAACAGTGCCCTACACTGAACAATGTAAAATTAAACACAGCCCGACATTAAATACGGTAAAATGAAACAGTGCCCAACACTGAACAAGGTAAAATTAAACACAGCCCGACATTAAATACGGTACAATGAAACAGTGCCCTACACTGAACAATGTAAAATTAAACACAGCCCGACATTAAATACGGTACAATGAAACAGTGCCCTACACTGAACAATGTAAAATTAAACACAGCCCGACATTAAATACGGTACAATGAAACAGTGCCCTACACTGAACAAGGTAAAATTAAACACAGCCAGACATTAAATACAGTACAATGAAACAGTGCCCTAAAGTGAACAATGTACAATTAAACACAGCGCGACACTAAATACGGTACAATTAAAGAGTGCCCTACAGTGAACAATGTAAAATTAAACACAGCGCGACACTAAATACGGTACAATGAAACAGTGCCCTACAGTGAACAAGGTAAAATTAAACACAGCCCGACATTAAATACGGTACAATGAAACAGTGCCCTACACTGAACAATGTAAAATTAAACACAGCCCGACATTAAATACGGTACAATGAAACAGTGCCCTACACTGAACAAGGTAAAATTAAACACAGCCCGACATTAAATACAGTACAATGAAACAGTGCCTTACAGTGAACAATGTACAATTAAACACAGCGCGACACTAAATACGGTACAATGAAACAGTGCCCTACAGTGAACAATCTACAATTAAACACAGCCCGACATTGAATACGGTACAATGAAACAGTGCCCTACACTGAACATTGTAAAATTAAACAGAGCCCGACATTAAATACGGTGCAATGAATCAGTGCCCTACACTGAACAATGTAAAATGAAACACAGCCCGACATTAAATACGGTACAATGAAACAGTGCCCTAAACTGAACAATGTAAAATTAAACAGAGACCGACATTAAATACGGTACAATGAAACAGTGCCCTACACTGAACAAGGTAAAATTAAACAGAGCCCAACATTAAATACAGCACAATGAAACAATGCCCTACAGTGAACAATGTAAAATTAAACACAGCCCGACATTAAATACGGTAAAATGAAACAGTGCCCTACACTGAACAAGGTAAAATTAAACAGAGCCCGACATTAAATACAGTACAATGAAACAGTGCCCAAACAGTGAACAAAGTACAATTAAACACAGCCCGACATTAAATACGGTAAAATGAAACAGTGCCCTACACTGAACAATGTAACATTAAACAAAGCCCGACATTAAGTACGGGACAATGAAACAGTGCCCGACAGTGAACAATGTACAATTAAACACAGCCCGACATTAAATACAGTACAATGAAACAGTGCCCTACAGTGAACAATGTAAAATTATACAGAGCTCGACATTAAATACGGTACAATGAAACAGTGCCCTACACTGAACAAGGTAAAATTAAACAGAGCCCGACATTAAATACAGTACAATGAAACAGTGACCTACAGTAAACAAGGCAAAATTAAACAGAGCCCGACATTAAATACAGTACAATGAAACAGTGCCCTACACTGAACAATGTAACATTAAACAAAGCCCGACATTAAGTATGGGACAATGAAACAGTGCCCGACAGTGAACAATGTACAATTAAACACAGCCCGACATTAAATACGGTAAAATGAAACAGTGCCCTACACTGAACAAGGTAAAATTAAACACAGCCCGACATTAAATACGGTACAATGAAACAGTGCCCGACACTGAACAATGTAAAATTAAACACAGCCCGACATTAAATACGGTACAATGAAACAGTGCCCTACACTGAACAAGGTAAAATTAAACACAGCCCGACATTAAATACGGTACAATGAAACAGTGCCCTACACTGAACAAGGTAAAATTAAACAGAGCCCGACATTAAATACAGTACAATGAAACAGTGCCCTAAAGTGAACAATGTACAATTAAACACAGCGCGACACTAAATACGGTACAATGAAACAGTGCCCTACAGTGAACAATGTACAATTAAACACAGCCCGACATTAAATACGGTACAATGAAACAGTGCCCTACAGTGAACAATGTAAAATTAAACAGAGCTCGACATTAAATACGGTACAATGAAACAGTGCCCTACACTGAACAAGGTAAAATTAAACAGAGCCCGACATTAAATACAGTACAATGAAACAGTGACCTACAGTAAACAAGGCAAAATTAAACAGAGCCCGACATTAAATACAGTACAATGAAACAGTGCCCTACACTGAACAATGTAACATTAAACAAAGCCCGACATTAAGTACGGGACAATGAAACAGTGCCCGACAGTGAACAATGTACAATTAAACACAGCCCGACATTAAATACGGTAAAATGAAACAGTGCCCTACACTGAACAAGGTAAAATTAAACACAGCCCGACATTAAATACGGTACAATGAAACAGTGCCCTACACTGAACAATGTAAAATTAAACATAGCCCGACATTAAATACGGTACAATGAAACAGTGCCCTACACTGAACAAGGTAAAATTAAACACAGCCCGACATTAAATACAGCACAATGAAACAGTGCCCTACAGTGAACAATGTACAATTAAACACAGCCCGACATTAAATACGGTACAATGAAACAGTGCCCTACAGTGAACAATGTAAAATTAAACAGAGCCCAACATTAAATACAGTACAATGAAACAGTGCCCTACAGTGAAGAATGTAAAATTAAACACAGCCCGACATTAAATACAGTACAATGAAACAGTGACCTACAGTGAACAATGTAAAATTAAACATAGCCCGACATTAAATACGGTACAATGAAACAGTGCCCTACAGTGAACAATGTAAAATTAAAAAGAGCACGACATTAAATACAGTACAATGTAACAGTGTCCTCCACTGAGCAAGGTAAAATTAAACACAGCCCGACATTAAATACGGTACAATGAAACAGTGCCCTACACTGAACAAGGTAAAATTAAACAGAGCCCGACATTAAATACAGTACAATGAAACAGTGCCTTACAGTGAACAATGTACAATTAAACACAGCCCGACACTAAATACGGTACAATGAAACAGTGCCCTACAGTGAACAATGGACAATTAAACACAGCCCGACATTGAATACGGTAAAATGAAACAGTGCCCTACACTGAACATTGTAAAATTAAACAGAGCCCGACATTAAATACGGTACCGTAAAACAGTGCCCGGCACTGAACAATGTAAAATTCAACACAGCCCGACATTAAATACGGTTCAATGAAACAGTGCCCTACACTGAACAAGGTAAAATTAAACAGAGCCCGACATTAAATACGGTAAAATGAAACAGTGCCCTACACTGAACAAGGTAAAATTAAACAGAGCCCGACATTAAAGACAGCACAATGAAACAATGCCCTACAGTGAACAATGTAAAATTAAACAGAGCCCGACATTAAATACGGTAAAATGAAACAGTGCCCTACACTGAACAAGGTAAAATTAAACAGAGCCCGACATTAAAGACAGCACAATGAAACAATGCCCTACAGTGAACAATGTAAAATTAAACACAGCCCGACATTAACTACGGTAAAATGAAACAGTGCCCTACACTGAGCAAGGTAAAATTAAACAGAGCCCGACATTAAATACGGTACAATGAAACAGTGCCCTACACTGAACAATGTAAAATTAAACACAGCCCGACATTAAATACGGTACAATGAAACAGTGCCCTACACTGAACAAGGTAAAATTAAACACAGCCCGACATTAAATACAGTGCAATGAAACAGTGACCTACAGTAAACAAGGCAAAATTAAACACAGCCCGACATTAAATACAGTACAATGAAACAGTGACCTACAGTGAACAATGTAAAATTAAACAGAGCTTGACATTAAATACGGTACAATGAAACTGTGCCCTACACTGAACAAGGTAAAATTAAACAGAGCCCGACATTAAATACAGTACAATGAAACAGTGACCTACAGTAAACAAGGCAAAATTAAACAGAGCCCGACATTAAATACAGTACAATGAAACAGTGCCCTACACTGAACAATGTAACATTAAACAACGCCCGACATTAAGTACGGGACAATGAAACAGTCCCGACAGTGAACAATGTACAATTAAACACAGCCCGACATTAAATACGGTAAAATGAAACAGTGCCCTACACTGAACAAGGTAAAATTAAACACAGCCCGACATTAAATACGGTACAATGAAACAGTGCCCTACACTGAACAAGGTAAAATTAAACACAGCCCGACATTAAATACAGTACAATGAAACAGTGCCCTAGAGTGAACAATGTACAATTAAACACAGCCCGACACTAAATACGGTACAATGAAACAGTGCCCTACACTGAACAAGGTAAAATTAAACACAGCCCGACATTAAATACAGTACAATGAAACAGTGCCCAAACAGTGAACAAAGTACAATTAAACACAGCCCGACATTAAATACGGTAAAATGAAACAGTGCCCTACACTGAACAATGTAACATTAAACAAAGCCCGACATTAAGTACGGGACAATGAAACAGTGCCCGACAGTGAACAATGTACAATTAAACACAGCCCGACATTAAATACAGTACAATGAAACAGTGCCCTACAGTGAACAATTTAAAATTATACAGAGCTCGACATTAAATACGGTACAATGAAACAGTGCCCTACACTGAACAAGGTAGAATTAAACAGAGCCCGACATTAAATACAGTACAAGGAAACAGTGACCTACAGTAAACAAGGCAAAATTAAACAGAGCCCGACATTAAATACAGTACAATGAAACAGTGCCCTACACTGAACAATGTAACATTAAACACAGCCCGACATTAAATACGGTACAATGAAACAGTGCCCTACACTGAACAATGTAAAATTAAACACAGCCCGACATTAAATACGGTACAATGAAACAGTTCCCTAAACGGAACAAGGTAAAATTAAACACAGCCCGACATTAAATACAGTACAATGAAACTGTGCCCTACAGTGAACAATGTACAATTAAACACAGCCCGACACTAAATACGGTACAATGAAACAGTGCCCTACACTGAACAATGTAAAATTAAACACAGCTCGACATTAAATACGGTACAATGAAACAGTGCCCTACACTGAACAAGGTAAAATTAAACACAGCCCGACATTAAATACAGTACAATGAAACAGTGCCCTACAGTGAAGAATGCAAAATTAAACACAGCCCGACATTAAATACAGTACAGTGAAACAGTGACCTACAGTGAACAATGTAAAATTAAACATAGCCCGACATTAAATACGGTACAATGAAACAGTGCCCTACAGTGAACAATGTAACATTAAACAGAGCCCGACATTAAATACAGTACAATGAAACAGTGCCCTACAGTGAAGAATGCAAAATTAAACACAGCCCGACATTAAATACAGTACAATGAAACAGTGACCTACAGTGAACAATGTAAAATTAAACAGAGCACGACATTAAATACAGTACAATGTAACAGTGCCCTCCACTGAGCAAGGTAAAATTAAACACAGCCCGACATTAAATACGGTACAATGAAACAGTGCCCTACACTGAACAAGGTAAAATTAAACAGAGCCCGACATTAAATACAGTACAATGAAACAGTGCCTTACAGTGAACAATGTACAATTAAACACAGCCCGACACTAAATACGGTACAATGAAATAGTGCCCTACACTGAACAAGGTAAAATTAAACAGAGCCCGACATTAAATACAGGACAATGAAACAGTGCCTTACAGTGAACAATGTACAATTAAACACAGCCCGACATTAAATACGGTACCGTTAAACAGTGCCCGACACTGAACAATGTAAAATTAAACACAGCCCGACATTAAATACGGTTCAATGAAACAGTGCCCTACACTGAACAAGGTAAAATTAAACAGAGCCCAACATTAAATACAGCACAATGAAACAATGCCCTACAGTGAACAATGTAAAATTAAACACAGCCCGACATTAAATACGGTAAAATGAAACAGTGCCCTACACTGAACAAGGTAAAATTAAACAGAGCCCGACATTAAATACAGCACAATGAAACAATGCCCTACAGTGAACAATGTAAAATTAAACACAGCCCGACATTAACTACGGTAAAATGAAACAGTGCCCTACACTGTTCAAGGTAAAATTAAACAGAGCTCGACATTAAATACGGTACAATGAAACACTGCCCTACACTGAACAAGGTAAAATTAAACAGAGCCCGACATTAAATACGGTACAATGAAACAGTGCCCGACAGTGAACAATGTACAATTAAACACAGCCCGACATTAAATACGGTAAAATGAAACAGTGCCCTACACTGAACAAGGTAAAATTAAATACAGCCCGACATTAAATACGGTACAATGAAACAGTGCCCTACACTGAACAAGGTAAAATTAAACACAGCCCGACATTAAATACAGTACAATGAAACAGTGCCCAAACAGTGAACAAAGTACAATTAAACACAGCCCGACATTAAATACGGTAAAATGAAACAGTGCCCTACACTGAACAAGGTAAAATTAAACACAGCCCGACATTAAATACGGTACAATGAAACAGTGCCCTACACTGAACAAGGTAAAATTAAACACAGCCCGACATTAAATACAGTACAATGAAACAGTGCCCTACAGTGAACAATGTACAATTAAACACAGCCCGACACTAAATACGGTACAATGAAACAGTGCCCTACACTGAACAAGGTAAAATTAAACACAGCCCGACATTAAATACAGTACAATGAAACAGTGCCCAAACAGTGAACAAAGTACAATTAAACACAGCCCGACATTAAATACGGTAAAATGAAACAGTGCCCGACACTGAACAATGTAACATTAAACAAAGCCCGACATTAAGTACGGGACAATGAAACAGTGCCCGACAGTGAACAATGTACAATTAAACACAGCCCGACATTAAATACAGTACAATGAAACAGTGCCCTACAGTGAACAATGTAAAATTATACAGAGCTCGACATTAAATACGGTACAATGAAACAGTGCCCTAAACTGAACAAGGTAAAATTAAACAGAGCCCGACATTAAATACAGTGCAATGAAACAGTGACCTACAGTAAACAAGGCAAAATTAAACACAGCCCGACATTAAATACAGTACAATGAAACAGTGACCTACAGTGAACAATGTAAAATTAAACAGAGCTTGACATTAAATACGGTACAATGAAACTGTGCCCTACACTGAACAAGGTAAAATTAAACACAGCCCGACATTAAATACAGTACAATAAAACAGTGACCTACAGTGAACAATGTAAAATTAAACAGAGCTTGACATTAAATACGGTACAATGAAACAGTGACCTACAGTGAACAATGTAAAATTAAACAGAGCTTGAAATTAAATACGTTACAATGAAACTGTGCCCTACACTGAACAAGGTAAAATTAAACACAGCCCGACATTAAATACGGTAAAATGAAACAGTGCCCTACACTGAACAAGGTAAAATTAAACACAGCCCGACATTAAATACGGTACAATGAAACAGTGCCCTACACTGAACAAGGTAAAATTAAACACAGCACGACATTAAATACAGTACAATGAAACAGTGCCCAAACAGTGAACAAAGTACAATTAAACACAGCCCGACATTAAATACGGTAAAATGAAACAGTGCCCTACTGTGAACAATGTAAAATTATACAGAGCTCGACATTAAATACGGTACAATGAAACAGTGCCCTACACTGAACAAGGTAAAATTAAACAGAGCCCGACATTAAATACAGTACAATGAAACAGTGACCTACAGTAAACAAGGCAAAATTAAACAGAGCCCGACATTAAATACAGTACAATGAAACAGTGCCCTACACTGAACAATGTAATATTAAACAAAGCCCGACATTAAGTATGGGACAATGAAACAGTGCCTTACAGTGAACAATGTACAATTAAACACAGCCCGACACTAAATACGGTACAATGAAACAGTGCCCTACAGTGAACAATGTACAATTAAACACAGCCCGACATTGAATACGGTAAAATGAAACAGTGCCCTACACTGAACATTGTAAAATTAAACAGAGCCCGACATTAAACACGGTGCAATGAATCAGTGCCCTACACTGAACAATGCAAATTAAAACACAGCCCGACATTAAATACGGTACAATGAAACAGTGCCCTACACTGAACAATGTAAAATTAAACAGAGCCCGACATTAAATACGGTACCGTAAAACAGTGCCCGGCACTGAACAATGTAAAATTCAACACAGCCCGACATTAAATACGGTTCAATGAAACAGTGCCCTACACTGAACAAGGTAAAATTAAACAGAGCCCGACATTAAATACGGTAAAATGAAACAGTGCCCTACACTGAACAAGGTAAAATTAAACAGAGCCCGACATTAAATACAGCACAATGAAACAATGCCCTACAGTGAACAATGTAAAATTAAACACAGCTCGACATTAACTACGGTAAAATGAAACAGTGCCCTACACTGAGCAAGGTAAAATTAAACAGAGCCCGACATTAAATACGGTACAATGAAACAGTGCCCTACACTGAACAATGTAAAATTAAACACAGCCCGACATTAAATACGGTACAATGAAACAGTGCCCTACACTGAACAAGGTAAAATTAAACAGAGCCCGACATTAAATACAGTGCAATGAAACAGTGACCTACAGTAAACAAGGCAAAATTAAACACAGCCCGACATTAAATACAGTACAATGAAACAGTGACCTACAGTGAACAATGTAAAATTAAACAGAGCTTGACATTAAATACGGTACAATGAAACTGTGCCCTACACTGAACAAGGTAAAATTAAACACAGCCCGACATTAAATACAGTACAATGAAACAGTGACCTACAGTGAACAATGTAAAATTAAACAGAGCTTGACATTAAATACGGTACAATGAAACAGTGACCTACAGTGAACAATGTAAAATTAAACAGAGCTTGACATTAAATACGGTACAATGAAACTGTGCCCTACACTGAACAAGGTAAAATTAAACACAGCCCGACATTAAATACGGTAAAATGAAACAGTGCCCTACACTGAACAAGGTAAAATTAAACACAGCCCGACATTAAATACGGTACAATGAAACAGTGCCCTACACTGAACAAGGTAAAATTAAACACAGCACGACATTAAATACAGTACAATGAAACAGTGCCCAAACAGTGAACAAAGTACAATTAAACACAGCCCGACATTAAATACGGTAAAATGAAACAGTGCCCTACACTGAACAAGGTAAAATTAAACACAGCCCGACATTAAATACGGTACAATGAAACAGTGCCCTACACTGAACAAGGTAAAATTAAACACAGCCCGACATTAAATACAGTACAATGAAACAGTGCCCTACACTGAACAAGGTAAAATTAAACAGAGCCCGACATTAAATACGGTAAAATGAAACAGTGCCCTACACTGAACAAGGTAAAATTAAACAGAGCCCGACATTAAAGACAGCACAATGAAACAATGCCCTACAGTGAACAATGTAAAATTAAACACAGCCCGACATTAAATACGGTAAAATGAAACAGTGCCCTACACTGAACAAGGTAAAATTAAACAGAGCCCGACATTAAAGACAGCACAATGAAACAATGCCCTACAGTGAACAATGTAAAATTAAACACAGCCCGACATTAACTACGGTAAAATGAAACAGTGCCCTACACTGAGCAAGGTAAAATTAAACAGAGCCCGACATTAAATACGGTACAATGAAACAGTGCCCTACACTGAACAATGTAAAATTAAACACAGCCCGACATTAAATACGGTACAATGAAACAGTGCCCTACACTGAACAAGGTAAAATTAAACAGAGCCCGACATTAAATACAGTGCAATGAAACAGTGACCTACAGTAAACAAGGCAAAATTAAACACAGCCCGACATTAAATACAGTACAATGAAACAGTGACCTACAGTGAACAATGTAAAATTAAACAGAGCTTGACATTAAATACGGTACAATGAAACTGTGCCCTACACTGAACAAGGTAAAATTAAACAGAGCCCGACATTAAATACAGTACAATGAAACAGTGACCTACAGTGAACAAGGCAAAATTAAACAGAGCCCGACATTAAATACAGTACAATGAAACAGTGCCCTACACTGAACAATGTAACATTAAACAAAGCCCGACATTAAGTACGGGACAATGAAACAGTCCCGACAGTGAACAATGTACAATTAAACACAGCCCGACATTAAATACGGTAAAATGAAACAGTGCCCTACACTGAACAAGGTAAAATTAAACACAGCCCGACATTAAATACGGTACAATGAAACAGTGCCCTACACTGAACAAGGTAAAATTACACACAGCCCGACATTAAATACAGTACAATGAAACAGTGCCCAAACAGTGAACAAAGTACAATTAAACACAGCCCGACATTAAATACGGTAAAATGAAACAGTGCCCTACACTGAACAAGGTAAAATTAAACACAGCCCGACATTAAATACGGTACAATGAAACAGTGCCCTACACTGAACAAGGTAAAATTAAACACAGCCCGACATTAAATACAGTACAATGAAACAGTGCCCTACAGTGAACAGTGTACAATTAAACACAGCCCGACACTAAATACGGTACAATGAAACAGTGCCCTACACTGAACAAGGTAAAATTAAACACAGCCCGACATTAAATACAGTACAATGAAACAGTGCCCAAACAGTGAACAAAGTACAATTAAACACAGCCCGACATTAAATACGGTAAAATGAAACAGTGCCCTACACTGAACAATGTAACATTAAACAAAGCCCGACATTAAGTACGGGACAATGAAACAGTGCCCGACAGTGAACAATGTACAATTAAACACAGCCCGACATTAAATACAGTACAATGAAACAGTGCCCTACAGTGAACAATGTAAAATTATACAGAGCTCGACATTAAATACGGTACAATGAAACAGTGCCCTACACTGAACACGGTAAAATTAAACAGAGCCCGACATTAAATACAGTACAAGGAAACAGTGACCTACAGTAAACAAGGCAAAATTAAACAGAGCCCGACATTAAATACAGTACAATGAAACAGTGCCCTACACTGAACAATGTAACATTAAACACAGCCCGACATTAAATACGGTACAATGAAACAGTGCCCTACACTGAACAATGTAAAATTAAACACAGCCCGACATTAAATACGGTACAATGAAACAGTTCCCTAAACTGAACAAGGTAAAATTAAACACAGCCCGACATTAAATACAGTACAATGAAACTGTGCCCTACAGTGAACAATGTACAATTAAACACAGCCCGACACTAAATACGGTACAATGAAACAGTGCCCTACACTGAACAATGTAAAATTAAACACAGCTCGACATTAAATACGGTACAATGAAACAGTGCCCTACACTGAACAAGGTAAAATTAAACACATCCCGACATTAAATACAGTACAATGAAACAGTGCCCTACAGTGAAGAATGCAAAATTAAACACAGCCCGACATTAAATACAGTACAGTGAAACAGTGACCTACAGTGAACAATGTAAAATTAAACATAGCCCGACATTAAATACGGTACAATGAAACAGTGCCCTACAGTGAACAATGTAACATTAAACAGAGCCCGACATTAAATACAGTACAATGAAACAGTGCCCTACAGTGAAGAATGCAAAATTAAACACAGCCCGACATTAAATACAGTACAATGAAACAGTGACCTACAGTGAACAATGTAAAATTAAACAGAGCACGACATTAAATACAGTACAATGTAACAGTGCCCTCCACTGAGCAAGGTAAAATTAAACACAGCCCGACATTAAATACGGTACAATGAAACAGTGCCCTACACTGAACAAGGTAAAATTAAACAGAGCCCGACATTAAATACAGTACAATAAAACAGTGCCTTACAGTGAACAAAGTACAATTAAACACAGCCCGACACTAAATACGGTACAATGAAACAGTGCCCTACAGTGAACAATGTACAATTAAACACAGCCCGACATTGAATACGGTACAATGATACAGTGCCCTACACTGAACATTGTAAAATTAAACAGAGCCCGACATTAAATACGGTACAATGAAACAGTGCCTTACAGTGAACAATGTACAATTAAACACAGCCCGATACTAAATACGGTACAATGAAACAGTGCCCTACAGTGAACAATGTACAATTAAACACAGCCCGACATTGAATACGGTACAATGATACAGTGCCCTACACTGACCAATGTAAAATTAAACAGAGCCCGACATTAAATACGGTACCGTTAAACAGTGCCCTACACTGACCAATGTAAAATTAAACAGAGCCCGACATTAAATACGGTACCGTTAAACAGTGCCCTACACTGACCAATGTAAAATTAAACAGAGCCCGACATTAAATACGGTACCGTTAAACAGTGCCCGACACTGAACAATGTAAAATTAAACACAGCCCGACATTAAATACGGTTCAATGAAACAGTGCCCTACACTGAACAAGGTAAAATTAAACAGAGCCCAACATTAAATACAGCACAATGAAACAATGCCCTCCAGTGAACAATGTAAAATTAAACACAGCCCGACATTAAATACGGTAAAATGAAACAGTGCCCGACACTGAACAATGTAAAATTAAACACAGCCCGACATTAAATACGGTTCAATGAAACAGTGCCCTACACTGAACAAGGTAAAATTAAACAGAGCCCAACATTAAATACAGCACAATGAAACAATGCCCTACAGTGAACAATGTAAAATTAAACACAGCCCGACATTAAATACGGTAAAATGAAACAGTGCCCTACACTGAACAAGGTAAAATTAAACAGAGCCCGACATTAAATACAGCACAATGAAACAATGCCCTACAGTGAACAATGTAAAATTAAACACAGCCCGACATTAACTACGGTAAAATGAAACAGTGCCCTACACTGTTCAAGGTAAAATTAAACAGAGCTCGACATTAAATACGGTACAATGAAACACTGCCCTACACTGAACAAGGTAAAATTAAACAGAGCCCGACATTAAATACAGTTCAATGAAACAGTGACCTACAGTAAACAAGGCAAAATTAATCAGAGCCCGACATTAAATACAGTACAATGAAACATGCCCTACACTTAACAATGTAACATTAAACAAAGCCCGACATTAAGTACGGGACAATGAAACAGTGCCCGACAGTGAACAATGTACAATTAAACACAGCCCGACATTAAATACGGTAAAATGAAACAGTGCCCTACACTGAACAAGGTAAAATTAAACACAGCCCGACATTAAATACGGTACAATGAAACAGTGCCCTACACTGAACAAGGTAAAATTAAACACAGCCCGACATTAAATACAGTACAATGAAACAGTGCCCTAAAGTGAACAATGTACAATTAAACACAGCGCGACACTAAATACGGTACAATGAAACAGTGCCCTACAGTGAACAATGTACAATTAAACACAGCCCGACATTAAATACGGTACAATGAAACAGTGCCCGACAGTGAACAATATAAAATTAAACAGAGCCCGACATTAAATACAGTGCAATGAAACAGTGACCTACAGTAAACAAGGCAAAATTAAACACAGACCGACATTAAATACAGTACAATGAAACAGTGACCTACAGTGAACAATGTAAAATTAAACAGAGCTCGACATTAAATACGGTACAATGAAACAGTGCCCTACATTGAACAAGATAAAATTAAACACAGCCCGACATTAAGTACGGGACAATCAAACAGTGCCCGACAGTGAAAAATGTACAATTAAACACAGCCCGACATTAAATACGGTAAAATATAAAAGTGCCCTACACTGAACAAGGTAAAATTAAACACAGCCCGACATTAAATACAGTACAATGAAACAGTGCCCTACAGTGAAGAATGCAAAATTAAACACAGCCCGACATTAAATACAGTACAATGAAACAGTGACCTACAGTGAACAATGTAAAATTAAACAGAGCACGACATTAAATACAGTACAATGTAACAGTGCCCTCCACTGAGCAAGGTAAAATTAAACACAGCCCGACATTAAATACGGTACAATGAAACAGTGCCCTACACTGAACAAGGTAAAATTAAACAGAGCCCGACATTAAATACAGTACAAAAAAACAGTGCCTTACAGTGAACAAAGTACAATTAAACACAGCCCGACACTAAATACGGTACAATGAAACAGTGCCCTACAGTGAACAATGTACAATTAAACACAGCCCGACATTGAATACGGTACAATGATACAGTGCCCTACACTGAACATTGTAAAATTAAACAGAGCCCGACATTAAATACGGTACAATGAAACAGTGCCTTACAGTGAACAATGTACAATTAAACACAGCCCGACACTAAATACGGTACAATGAAACAGTGCCCTACAGTGAACAATGTACAATTAAACACAGCCCGACATTGAATACGGTACAATGATACAGTGCCCTACACTGACCAATGTAAAATTAAACAGAGCCCGACATTAAATACGGTACCGTTAAACAGTGCCCTACACTGACCAATGTAAAATTAAACAGAGCCCGACATTAAATACGGTACCGTTAAACAGTGCCCTACACTGACCAATGTAAAATTAAACAGAGCCCGACATTAAATACGGTACCGTTAAACAGTGCCCGACACTGAACAATGTAAAATTAAACACAGCCCGACATTAAATACGGTTCAATGAAACAGTGCCCTACACTGAACAAGGTAAAATTAAACAGAGCCCAACATTAAATACAGCACAATGAAACAATGCCCTACAGTGAACAATGTAAAATTAAACACAGCCCGACATTAAATACGGTAAAATGAAACAGTGCCCGACACTGAACAATGTAAAATTAAACACAGCCCGACATTAAATACGGTTCAATGAAAGAGTGCCCTACACTGAACAAGGTAAAATTAAACAGAGCCCAACATTAAATACAGCACAATGAAACAATGCCCTACAGTGAACAATGTAAAATTAAACACAGCCCGACATTAAATACGGTAAAATGAAACAGTGCCCTACACTGAACAAGGTAAAATTAAACAGAGCCCGACATTAAATACAGCACAATGAAACAATGCCCTACAGTGAACAATGTAAAATTAAACACAGCCCGACATTAACTACGGTAAAATGAAACAGTGCCCTACACTGTTCAAGGTAAAATTAAACACAGCTCGACATTAAATACGGTACAATGAAACAGTGCCCTACACTGAACAAGGTAAAATTAAACACAGCCCGACATTAAATACAGTACAATGAAACAGTGCCCTACAGTGAAGAATGCAAAATTAAACACAGCCCGACATTAAATACAGTACAGTGAAACAGTGACCTACAGTGAACAATGTAAAATTAAACATAGCCCGACATTAAATACGGTACAATGAAACAGTGCCCTACAGTGAACAATGTAACATTAAACAGAGCCCGACATTAAATACAGTACAATGAAACAGTGCCCTACAGTGAAGAATGCAAAATTAAACACAGCCCGACATTAAATACAGTACAATGAAACAGTGACCTACAGTGAACAATGTAAAATTAAACAGAGCACGACATTAAATACAGTACAATGTAACAGTGCCCTCCACTGAGCAAGGTAAAATTAAACACAGCCCGACATTAAATACGGTACAATGAAACAGTGCCCTACACTGAACAAGGTAAAATTAAACAGAGCCCGACATTAAATACAGTACAATAAAACAGTGCCTTACAGTGAACAAAGTACAATTAAACACAGCCCGACACTAAATACGGTACAATGAAACAGTGCCCTACAGTGAACAATGTACAATTAAACACAGCCCGACATTGAATACGGTACAATGATACAGTGCCCTACACTGAACATTGTAAAATTAAACAGAGCCCGACATTAAATACGGTACAATGAAACAGTGCCTGACAGTGAACAATGTACAATTAAACACAGCCCGACACTAAATACGGTACAATGAAACAGTGCCCTACAGTGAACAATGTACAATTAAACACAGCCCGACATTGAATACGGTACAATGATACAGTGCCCTACACTGACCAATGTAAAATTAAACAGAGCCCGACATTAAATACGGTACCGTTAAACAGTGCCCTACACTGACCAATGTAAAATTAAACAGAGCCCGACATTAAATACGGTACCGTTAAACAGTGCCCTACACTGACCAATGTAAAATTAAACAGAGCCCGACATTAAATACGGTACCGTTAAACAGTGCCCGACACTGAACAATGTAAAATTAAACACAGCCCGACATTAAATACGGTTCAATGAAACAGTGCCCTACACTGAACAAGGTAAAATTAAACAGAGCCCAACATTAAATACAGCACAATGAAACAATGCCCTACAGTGAACAATGTAAAATTAAACACAGCCCGACATTAAATACGGAAAAATGAAACAGTGCCCGACACTGAACAATGTAAAATTAAACACAGCCCGACATTAAATACGGTTCAATGAAACAGTGCCCTACACTGAACAAGGTAAAATTAAACAGAGCCCAACATTAAATACAGCACAATGAAACAATGCCCTACAGTGAACAATGTAAAATTAAACACAGCCCGACATTAAATACGGTAAAATGAAACAGTGCCCTACACTGAACAAGGTAAAATTAAACAGAGCCCGACATTAAATACAGCACAATGAAACAATGCCCTACAGTGAACAATGTAAAATTAAACACAGCCCGACATTAACTACGGTAAAATGAAACAGTGCCCTACACTGTTCAAGGTAAAATTAAACAGAGCTCGACATTAAATACGGTACAATGAAACACTGCCCTACACTGAACAAGGTAAAATTAAACAGAGCCCGACATTAAATACAGTTCAATGAAACAGTAACCTACAGTAAACAAGGCAAAATTAATCAGAGCCCGACATTAAATACAGTACAATGAAACATGCCCTACACTTAACAATGTAACATTAAACAAAGCCCGACATTAAGTACGGGACAATGAAACAGTGCCCGACAGTGAACAATGTACAATTAAACACAGCCCGACATTAAATACGGTAAAATGAAACAGTGCCCTACACTGAACAAGGTAAAATTAAACACAGCCCGACATTAAATACGGTACAATGAAACAGTCCCCTACACTGAACAATGTAAAATTAAACACAGCCCGACATTAAATACGGTACAATGAAACAGTGCCCTACACTGAACAATGTAAAATTAAACACAGCCCGACATTAAATACGGTACAATGAAACAGTGCCCTACACTGAACAAGGTAAAATTAAACACAGCCCGACATTAAATACAGTACAATGAAACAGTGCCCTAAAGTGAACAATGTACAATTAAACACAGCGCGACACTAAATACGGTACAATGAAACAGTGCCCTACAGTGAACAATGTACAATTAAACACAGCCCGACATTAAATACGGTACAATGAAACAGTGCCCGACAGTGAACAATATAAAATTAAACAGAGCCCGACATTAAATACAGTGCAATGAAACAGTGACCTACAGTAAACAAGGCAAAATTAAACACAGACCGACATTAAATACAGTACAATGAAACAGTGACCTACAGTGAACAATGTAAAATTAAACAGAGCTCGACATTAAATACGGTACAATGAAACAGTGCCCTACATTGAACAAGATAAAATTAAACACAGCCCGACATTAAGTACGGGACAATCAAACAGTGCCCGACAGTGAAAAATGTACAATTAAACACAGCCCGACATTAAATACGGTAAAATATAAAAGTGCCCTACACTGAACAAGGTAAAATTAAACACAGCCCGACATTAAATACCGTACAATGAAACAGTGCCCTACAGTGAAGAATGCAAAATTAAACACAGCCCGACATTAAATACAGTACAATGAAACAGTGACCTACAGTGAACAATGTAAAATTAAACAGAGCACGACATTAAATACAGTACAATGTAACAGTGCCCTCCACTGAGCAAGGTAAAATTAAACACAGCCCGACATTAAATACGGTACAATGAAACAGTGCCCTACACTGAACAAGGTAAAATTAAACAGAGCCCGACATTAAATACAGTACAATAAAACAGTGCCTTACAGTGAACAAAGTACAATTAAACACAGCCCGACACTAAATACGGTACAATGAAACAGTGCCCTACAGTGAACAATGTACAATTAAACACAGCCCGACATTGAATACGGTACAATGATACAGTGCCCTACACTGAACATTGTAAAATTAAACAGAGCCCGACATTAAATACGGTACAATGAAACAGTGCCTTACAGTGAACAATGTACAATTAAACACAGCCCGACACTAAATACGGTACAATGATACAGTGCCCTACACTGACCAATGTAAAATTAAACAGAGCCCGACATTAAATACGGTACCGTTAAACGTTGCCCTACACTGACCAATGTAAAATTAAACAGAGCCCGACATTAAATACGGTACCGTTAAACAGTGCCCTACACTGACCAATGTAAAATTAAACAGAGCCCGACATTAAATACGGTACCGTTAAACAGTGCCCGACACTGAACAATGTAAAATTAAACACAGCCCGACATTAAATACGGTTCAATGAAACAGTGCCCTACACTGAACAAGGTAAAATTAAACAGAGCCCAACATTAAATACAGCACAATGAAACAATGCCCTACAGTGAACAATGTAAAATTAAACACAGCCCGACATTAAATACGGTAAAATGAAACAGTGCCCGACACTGAACAATGTAAAATTAAACACAGCCCGACATTAAATACGGTTCAATGAAACAGTGCCCTACACTGAATAAGGTAAAATTAAACAGAGCCCAACATTAAATACAGCACAATGAAACAATGCCCTACAGTGAACAATGTAAAATTAAACACAGCCCGACATTAAATACGGTAAAATGAAACAGTGCCCTACACTGAACAAGGTAAAATTAAACAGAGCCCGACATTAAATACAGCACAATGAAACAATGCCCTACAGTGAACAATGTAAAATTAAACACAGCCCGACATTAACTACGGTAAAATGAAACAGTGCCCTACACTGTTCAAGGTAAAATTAAACAGAGCTCGACATTAAATACGGTACAATGAAACACTGCCCTACACTGAACAAGGTAAAATTAAACAGAGCCCGACATTAAATACAGTTCAATGAAACAGTGACCTACAGTAAACAAGGCAAAATTAATCAGAGCCCGACATTAAATACAGTACAATGAAACAGTGCCCTACACTGAACAATGTAACATTAAACAAAGCCCGACATTAAGTACGGGACAATGAAACAGTGCCCGACAGTGAACAATGTACAATTAAACACAGCCCGACATTAAATACGGTAAAATGAAACAGTGCCCTACACTGAACAAGGTAAAATTAAACACAGCCCGACATTAAATACGGTACAATGAAACAGTCCCCTACACTGAACAATGTAAAATTAAACACAGCCCGACATTAAATACGGTACAATGAAACAGTGCCCTACACTGAACAATGTAAAATTAAACACAGCCCGACATTAAATACGGTACAATGAAACAGTGCCCTACACTGAACAAGGTAAAATTAAACACAGCCCGACATTAAATACAGTACAATGAAACAGTGCCCTAAAGTGAACAATGTACAATTAAACACAGCGCGACACTAAATACGGTACAATGAAACAGTGCCCTACAGTGAACAATGTACAATTAAACACAGCCCGACATTAAATACGGTACAATGAAACAGTGCCCGACAGTGAACAATATAAAATTAAACAGAGCCCGACATTAAATACAGTGCAATGAAACAGTGACCTACAGTAAACAAGGCAAAATTAAACACAGACCGACATTAAATACAGTACAATGAAACAGTGACCTACAGTGAACAATGTAAAATTAAACAGAGCTCGACATTAAATACGGTACAATGAAACAGTGCCCTACATTGAACAAGATAAAATTAAACACAGCCCGACATTAAGTACGGGACAATCAAACAGTGCCCGACAGTGAAAAATGTACAATTAAACACAGCCCGACATTAAATACGGTAAAATATAAAAGTGCCCTACACTGAACAAGGTAAAATTAAACACAGCCCGACATTAAATACGGTACAATGAAACAGTGCCCTACACTGAACAATGTAAAATTAAACACAGCCCGACATTAAATACGGTACAATGAAACAGTGCCCTACACTGAACAAGGTAAAATTAAACAGAGCCCGACATTAAATACAGTACAATGAAACAGTGCCCTAAAGTGAACAATGTACAATTAAACACAGCGCGACACTAAATACGGTACAATGAAACAGTGCCCTACAGTGAACAATGTACAATTAAACACAGCCCGACATTAAATACGGTACAATGACACAGTGCCCTACAGTGAACAATGTAAAATTAAACAGAGCTCGACATTAAATACGGTACAATGAAACAGTGCCCTACACTGAACAAGGTAAAATTAAACAGAGCCCGACATTAAATACAGTACAATGAAACAGTGACCTACAGTAAACAAGGCAAAATTAAACAGAGCCCGACATTAAATACAGTACAATGAAACAGTGCCCTACACTGAACAATGTAACATTAAACAAAGCCCGACATTAAGTACGGGACAATGAAACAGTGCCCGACAGTGAACAATGTACAATTAAACACAGCCCGACATTAAATACGGTAAAATGAAACAGTGCCCTACACTGAACAAGGTAAAATTAAACACAGCCCGACATTAAATACAGCACAATGAAACAGTGCCCTACAGTGAACAATGTACAATTAAACACAGCCCGACACTAAATACGGTACAATGAAACAGTGCCCTAAAGTGAACAATGTACAAGTAAACACAGCCCGACATTAAATACGGTACAATGAAACAGTGCCCTACACTGAACAATGTAAAACTAAACACAGCCCGACATTAAATACGGTACAATGAAACAGTGCCCTACACTGAACAAGGTAAAATTAAACACAGCCCGACATTAAATACAGTACAATGAAACAGTGCCCTAAAGTGAACAATGTACAATTAAACACAGCGCGACACTAAATACGGTACAATGAAACAGTGCCCTACAGTGAACAATGTACAATTAAACACAGCCCGACATTAAATACGGTACAATGAAACAGTGCCCGACAGTGAACAATATAAAATTAAACAGAGCCCGACATTAAATACAGTGCAATGAAACAGTGACCTACAGTAAACAAGGCAAAATTAAACACAGCCCGACATTAAATACGGTAAAATGAAACAGTGCCCTACACTGTTCAAGGTAAAATTAAACAGAGCTCGACATTAAATACGGTACAATGAAACACTGCCCTACACTGAACAAGGTAAAATTAAACAGAGCCCGACATTAAATACAGTTCAATGAAACAGTGACCTACAGTAAACAAGGCAAAATTAATCAGAGCCCGACATTAAATACAGTACAATGAAACATGCCCTACACTTAACAATGTAACATTAAACAAAGCCCGACATTAAGTACGGGACAATGAAACAGTGCCCGACAGTGAACAATGTACAATTAAACACAGCCCGACATTAAATACGGTAAAATGAAACAGTGCCCTACACTGAACAAGGTAAAATTAAACACAGCCCGACATTAAATACGGTACAATGAAACAGTCCCCTACACTGAACAATGTAAAATTAAACACAGCCCGACATTAAATACGGTACAATGCAACAGTGCCCTACACTGAACAATGTAAAATTAAACACAGCCCGACATTAAATACGGTACAATGAAACAGTGCCCTACACTGAACAAGGTAAAATTAAACACAGCCCGACATTAAATACAGTACAATGAAACAGTGCCCTAAAGTGAACAATGTACAATTAAACACAGCGCGACACTAAATACGGTACAATGAAACAGTGCCCTACAGTGAACAATGTACAATTAAACACAGCCCGACATTAAATACGGTACAATGAAACAGTGCCCGACAGTGAACAATATAAAATTAAACAGAGCCCGACATTAAATACAGTGCAATGAAACAGTGACCTACAGTAAACAAGGCAAAATTAAACACAGACCGACATTAAATACAGTACAATGAAACAGTGACCTACAGTGAACAATGTAAAATTAAACAGAGCTCGACATTAAATACGGTACAATGAAACAGTGCCCTACATTGAACAAGATAAAATTAAACACAGCCCGACATTAAGTACGGGACAATCAAACAGTGCCCGACAGTGAAAAATGTACAATTAAACACAGCCCGACATTAAATACGGTAAAATATAAAAGTGCCCTACACTGAACAAGGTAAAATTAAACACAGCCCGACATTAAATACGGTACAATGAAACAGTGCCCTACACTGAACAATGTAAAATTAAACACAGCCCGACATTAAATACGGTACAATGAAACAGTGCCCTACACTGAACAAGGTAAAATTAAACAGAGCCCGACATTAAATACAGTACAATGAAACAGTGCCCTAAAGTGAACAATGTACAATTAAACACAGCGCGACACTAAATACGGTACAATGAAACAGTGCCCTACAGTGAACAATGTACAATTAAACACAGCCCGACATTAAATACGGTACAATGACACAGTGCCCTACAGTGAACAATGTAAAATTAAACAGAGCTCGACATTAAATACGGTACAATGAAACAGTGCCCTACACTGAACAAGGTAAAATTAAACAGAGCCCGACATTAAATACAGTACAATGAAACAGTGACCTACAGTAAACAAGGCAAAATTAAACAGAGCCCGACATTAAATACAGTACAATGAAACAGTGCCCTACACTGAACAATGTAACATTAAACAAAGCCAGACATTAAGTACGGGACAATGAAACAGTGCCCGACAGTGAACAATGTACAATTAAACACAGCCCGACATTAAATACGGTAAAATGAAACAGTGCCCTACACTGAACAAGGTAAAATTAAACACAGCCCGACATTAAATACAGCACAATGAAACAGTGCCCTACAGTGAACAATGTACAATTAAACACAGCCCGACACTAAATACGGTACAATGAAACAGTGCCCTAAAGTGAACAATGTACAAGTAAACACAGCCCGACATTAAATACGGTACAATGAAACAGTGCCCTACACTGAACAAGGTAAAATTAAACACAGCCCGACATTAAATACAGTACAATGAAACAGTGCCCTAAAGTGAACAATGTACAATTAAACACAGCGCGACACTAAATACGGTACAATGAAACAGTGCCCTACAGTGAACAATGTACAATTAAACACAGCCCGACATTAAATACGGTACAATGAAACAGTGCCCGACAGTGAACAATATAAAATTAAACAGAGCCCGACATTAAATACAGTGCAATGAAACAGTGACCTACAGTAAACAAGGCAAAATTAAACACAGCCCGACATTAAATACGGTAAAATGAAACAGTGCCCTACACTGTTCAAGGTAAAATTAAACAGAGCTCGACATTAAATACGGTACAATGAAACACTGCCCTACACTGAACAAGGTAAAATTAAACAGAGCCCGACATTAAATACAGTTCAATGAAACAGTGACCTACAGTAAACAAGGCAAAATTAATCAGAGCCCGACATTAAATACAGTACAATGAAACATGCCCTACACTTAACAATGTAACATTAAACAAAGCCCGACATTAAGTACGGGACAATGAAACAGTGCCCGACAGTGAACAATGTACAATTAAACACAGCCCGACATTAAATACGGTAAAATGAAACAGTGCCCTACACTGAACAAGGTAAAATTAAACACAGCCCGACATTAAATACGGTACAATGAAACAGTCCCCTACACTGAACAATGTAAAATTAAACACAGCCCGACATTAAATACGGTACAATGCAACAGTGCCCTACACTGAACAATGTAAAATTAAACACAGCCCGACATTAAATACGGTACAATGAAACAGTGCCCTACACTGAACAAGGTAAAATTAAACACAGCCCGACATTAAATACAGTACAATGAAACAGTGCCCTAAAGTGAACAATGTACAATTAAACACAGCGCGACACTAAATACGGTACAATGAAACAGTGCCCTACAGTGAACAATGTACAATTAAACACAGCCCGACATTAAATACGGTACAATGAAACAGTGCCCGACAGTGAACAATATAAAATTAAACAGAGCCCGACATTAAATACAGTGCAATGAAACAGTGACCTACAGTAAACAAGGCAAAATTAAACACAGCCCGACATTAAATACAGTACAATGAAACAGTGACCTACAGTGAACAATGTAAAATTAAACAGAGCTCGACATTAAATACGGTACAATGAAACAGTGCCCTACATTGAACAAGATAAAATTAAACACAGCCCGACATTAAGTACGGGACAATCAAACAGTGCCCGACAGTGAACAATGTACAATTAAACACAGCCCGACATTAAATTCGGTAAAATATAAAAGTGCCCTAAACTGAACAAGGTAAAATTAAACACAGCCCGACATTAAATACGGTACAATGAAACAGTGCCCTACACTGAACAAGGTAAAATTAAACAGAGCCCGACATTAAATACAGTACAATGAAACAGTGCCCTACAGTGAACAATGTAAAATTAAACAGAGCCCGACATTAAATACAGTACAATGAAACAGTGCCCTACATTGAAGAATGTAAAATTAAACACAGCCCGACATTAAATACAGTACAATGAAACAGTGACCTACAGTGAACAATGTAAAATTAAACATAGCCCGACATTAAATACGGTACAATGAAACAGTGCCCTACAGTGAACAATGTAAAATTAAACAGAGCACGACATTAAATACAGTACAATGTAACAGTGTCCTCCACTGAGCAAGGTAAAATTAAACACAGCCCGACAATAAATACGGTACAATGAAACAGTGCCCTACACTGAACAAGGTAAAATTAAACAGAGCCCGACATTAAATACAGTACAATGAAATAGTGCCTTACAGTGAACAATGTACAATTAAACACAGCCCGACACTAAATACGGTACAATGAAACAGTGCCCTACAGTGAACAATGTACAATTAAACACAGCCCGACATTGAATACGGTAAAATGAAACAGTGCCCTACACTGAACATTGTAAAATTAAACGGAGCCCGACATTAAATACGGTGCAATGAATCAGTGCCCTACACTGAACAATGTAAAATAAAACACAGCCCGACATTAAATACGGTACAATGAAACAGTGCCCTACACTGAACAATTTAAAATAAAACACAGCCCGACATTAAATACGGTTCAATGAAACAGTGCCCTACACTGAACAAGGTAAACTTAAACAGAGCCCAACATTAAATACAGCACAATGAAACAATGCCCTACAGTGAACAATGTAAAATTAAACACAGCCCGACAATAAATACGGTAAAATGAAACAGTGCCCTACACTGAACAAGGTAAAATTAAACAGAGACCGACATTAAATACGGTAAAATGAAACAGTGCCCTACACTGAACAAGGTAACATTAAACATAGCCCGACATTAAATACGGTACAATGAAACAGTGCCCTACACTGAACAAGGTAAAATTAAACACAGCCCGACATTAAATACAGTACAATGAAACAGTGCCCTACAGTGAACAATGTACAATTAAACACAGCCCGACATTAAATACGGTAAAATGAAACAGTGCCCTACAGTGAACAAGGTAAAATTAAACACAGCCCGACATTAAATACGGTACAATGAAACAGTGCCCTACACTGAACAAGGTAAAATTAAACACAGCCCGACATTAAATACAGTACAATGAAACAGTGCCCTACAGTGAACAATGTACAATTAAACACAGCCCGACACTAAATACGGTACAATGAAACAGTGCCCTACAGTGAACAATGTACAATTAAACACAGCCCGACATTAAATACAGTACAATGAAACAGTGCCCTACATTGAAGAATGTAAAATTAAACACAGCCCGACATTAAATACAGTACAATGAAACAGTGACCTACAGTGAACAATGTAAAATTAAACATAGCCCGACATTAAATACGGTACAATGAAACAGTGCCCTACAGTGAACAATGTAAAATTAAACAGAGCACGACATTAAATACAGTACAATGTAACAGTGTCCTCCACTGAGCAAGGTAAAATTAAACACAGCCCGACATTAAATACGGTACAATGAAACAGTGCCCTACACTGAACAAGGTAAAATTAAACAGAGCCCGACATTAAATACAGTACAATGAAATAGTGCCTTACAGTGAACAATGTACAATTAAACACAGCCCGACACTAAATACGGTACAATGAAACAGTGCCCTACAGTGAACAATGTACAATTAAACACAGCCCGACATTGAATACGGTAAAATGAAACAGTGCCCTACACTGAACATTGTAAAATTAAACGGAGCCCGACATTAAATACGGTGCAATGAATCAGTGCCCTACACTGAACAATGTAAAATAAAACACAGCCCGACATTAAATACGGTACAATGAAACAGTGCCCTACACTGAACAATTTAAAATAAAACACAGCCCGACATTAAATACGGTTCAATGAAACAATGCCCTACACTGAACAAGGTAAACTTAAACAGAGCCCAACATTAAATACAGCACAATGAAACAATGCCCTACAGTGAACAATGTAAAATTAAACACAGCCCGACAATAAATACGGTAAAATGAAACAGTGCCCTACACTGAACAAGGTAAAATTAAACAGAGCCCGACATTAAATACGGTAAAATGAAACAGTGCCCTACACTGAACAAGGTAACATTAAACATAGCCCGACATTAAATACGGTACAATGAAACAGTGCCCTACACTGAACAAGGTAAAATTAAACACAGCCCGACATTAAATACAGTACAATGAAACAGTGCCCTACAGTGAACAATGTACAATTAAACACAGCCCGACATTAAATACGGTAAAATGAAACAGTGCCCTACAGTGAACAAGGTAAAATTAAACACAGCCCGACATTAAATACGGTACAATGAAACAGTGCCCTACACTGAACAAGGTAAAATTAAACACAGCCCGACATTAAATACAGTACAATGAAACAGTGCCCTACAGTGAACAATGTACAATTAAACACAGCCCGACACTAAATACGGTACAATGAAACAGTGCCCTACAGTGAACAATGTACAATTAAACACAGCCCGACATTAAATACGGTACAATGAAAGAGTGCCCTACAGTGAACAAGGTAAAATTAAACACAGCCCGACATTAAATACGGTACAATGAAACAGTGCCCTACACTGAACAAGGTAAAATTAAACACAGCCCGACATTAAATACAGTACAATGAAACAGTGCCCTACAGTGAACAATGTACAATTAAACACAGCCCGACACTAAATACGGTACAATGAAACAGTGCCCTACACTGAACAAGGTAAAATTAAACACAGCCCGACATTAAATACAGTACAATGAAACAGTGCCCAAACAGTGAACAAAGTACAATTAAACACAGCCCGACATTAAATACGGTAAAATGAAACAGTGCCCTGCACTGAACAATGAAACATTAAACAAAGCCCGACATTAAGTACGGGACAATGAAACAGTGCCCGACAGTGAACAATGTACAATTAAACACAGCCCGACATTAAATACAGTACAATGAAACAGTGCCCTACAGTGAACAATGTAAAATTATACAGAGCTCGACATTAAATACGGTACAATGAAACAGTGCCCTACACTGAACAAGGTAAAATTAAACAGAGCCCGACATTAAATACAGTACAATGAAACAGCGACCTACAGTAAACAAGGCAAAATTAAACAGAGCCCGACATTAAATACAGTACAATGAAACAGTGCCCTACACTGAACAATGTAACATTAAACAAAGCCCGACATTAAGTATGGGACAATGAAACAGTGCCCTACAGTGAACAATGTACAATTAAACACAGCCCGACATTGAATACGGTAAAATGAAACAGTGCCCTACACTGAACATTGTAAAATTAAACAGAGCCCGACATTAAACACGGTGCAATGAATCAGTGCCCTACACTGAACAATGCAAAATAAAACACAGCCCGACATTAAATACGGTACCGTAAAACAGTGCCCGGCACTGAACAATGTAAAATTCAACACAGCCCGACATTAAATACGGTTCAATGAAACAGTGCCCTACACTGAACAAGGTAAAATTAAACAGAGCCCGACATTAAATACGGTAAAATGAAACAGTGCCCTATACTGAACAAGGTAAAATTAAACAGAGCCCGACATTAAAGACAGCACAATGAAACAATGCCCTACAGTGAACAATGTAAAATTAAACACAGCCTGACATTAAATACGGTAAAATGAAACAGTGCCCTACACTGAACAAGGTAAAATTAAACAGATCCCGACATTAAAGGCAGCACAATGAAACAATGCCCTACAGTGAACAATGTAAAATTAAACACAGCCCGACATTAACTACGGTAAAATGAAACAGTGCCCTACACTGAGCAAGGTAAAATTAAACAGAGCCCGACATTAAATACGGTACAATGAAACAGTGCCCTACACTGAACAATGTAAAATTAAACACAGCCCGACATTAAATACGGTACAATGAAACAGTGCCCTACACTGAACAATGTAACATTAAACAAAGCCCGACATTAAGTATGGGACAATGAAACAGTGCCCTACAGTGAACAATGTACAATTAAACACAGCCCGACATTGAATACGGTAAAATGAAACAGTGCCCTACACTGAACATTGTAAAATTAAACAGAGCCCGACATTAAACACGGTGCAATGAATCAGTGCCCTACACTGAACAATGCAAAATAAAACACAGCCCGACATTAAATACGGTACCGTAAAACAGTGCCCGGCACTGAACAATGTAAAATTCAACACAGCCCGACATTAAATACGGTTCAATGAAACAGTGCCCTACACTGAACAAGGTAAAATTAAACAGAGCCCGACATTAAATACGGTAAAATGAAACAGTGCCCTATACTGAACAAGGTAAAATTAAACAGAGCCCGACATTAAAGACAGCACAATGAAACAATGCCCTACAGTGAACAATGTAAAATTAAACACAGCCTGACATTAAATACGGTAAAATGAAACAGTGCCCTACACTGAACAAGGTAAAATTAAACAGATCCCGACATTAAAGGCAGCACAATGAAACAATGCCCTACAGTGAACAATGTAAAATTAAACACAGCCCGACATTAACTACGGTAAAATGAAACAGTGCCCTACACTGAGCAAGGTAAAATTAAACAGAGCCCGACATTAAATACGGTACAATGAAACAGTGCCCTACACTGAACAATGTAAAATTAAACACAGCCCGACATTAAATACGGTACAATGAAACAGTGCCCTACACTGAACAAGGTAAAATTAAACACAGCCCGACATTAAATACAGTACAATGAAACAGTGCCCTAAAGTGAACAATGTACAATTAAACACAGCGCGACACTAAATACGGTACAATGAAACAGTGCCCTACAGTGAACAATGTAAAATTAAACAGAGCCCGACATTAAATACAGTGCAATGAAACAGTGACCTACAGTGAACAATGTAAAATTAAACAGAGCTTGACATTAAATACGGTACAATGAAACTGTGCCCTACACTGAACAAGGTAAAATTAAACAGAGCCCGACATTAAATACAGTACAATGAAACAGTGACCTACAGTAAACAAGGCAAAATTAAACAGAGCCCGACATTAAATACAGTACAATGAAACAGTGCCCTACACTGAACAATGTAACATTAAACAAAGCCCGACATTAAGTACGGGACAATGAAACAGTGCCCGACAGTGAACAATGTACAATTAAACACAGCCCGACATTAAATACGGTAAAATGAAACAGTGCCCTACACTGAACAAGGTAAAATTAAACACAGCCCGACATTAAATACGGTACAATGAAACAGTGCCCTACACTGAACAAGGTAAAATTAAACACAGCCCGACATTAAATACAGTACAATGAAACAGTGCCCAAACAGTGAACAAAGTACAATTAAACACAGCCCGACATTAAATACGGTAAAATGAAACAGTGCCCTACACTGAACAAGGTAAAATTAAACACAGCCCGACATTAAATACGGTACAATGAAACAGTGCCCTACACTGAACAAGGTAAAATTAAACAGAGCCCGACATTAAATACAGTACAATGAAACAGTGCCCTACAGTGAACAATGTACAATTAAAAACAGCCCGACACTAAATACGGTACAATGAAACAGTGCCCTACACTGAACAAGGTAAAATTAAACACAGCCCGACATTAAATACAGTACAATGAAACAGTGCCCAAACAGTGAACAAAGTACAATTAAACACAGCCCGACATTAAATACGGTAAAATGAAACAGTGCCCTACAGTGAACAAGGTAAAATTAAACACAGCCCGACATTAAATACGGTACAATGAAACAGTGCCCTACACTGAACAAGGTAAAATTAAACACAGCCCGACATTAAATACAGTACAATGAAACAGTGCCCTACAGTGAACAATGTACAATTAAACACAGCCCGACACTAAATACGGTACAATGAAACAGTGCCCTACAGTGAACAATGTACAATTAAACACAGCCCGACATTAAATACGGTACAATGAAAGAGTGCCCTACAGTGAACAAGGTAAAATTAAACACAGCCCGACATTAAATACGGTACAATGAAACAGTGCCCTACACTGAACAATGTAAAATTAAACACAGCCCGACATTAAATACGGTACAATGAAACAGTGCCCTACACTGAACAAGGTAAAATTAAACACAGCCCGACATTAAATACAGTACAATGAAACAGTGCCCTACAGTGAACAATGTACAATTAAACACAGCCCGACACTAAATACGGTACAATGAAACAGTGCCCTACACTGAACAAGGTAAAATTAAACACGGCCCGACATTAAATACAGTACAATGAAACAGTGCCCAAACAGTGAACAAAGTACAATTAAACACAGCCCGACATTAAATACGGTAAAATGAAACAGTGCCCTACACTGAACAATGTAACATTAAACAAAGCCCGACATTAAGTACGGGACAATGAAACAGTGCCCGACAGTTAACAATGTACAATTAAACACAGCCCGACATTAAATACAGTACAATGAAACAGTGCCCTACAGTGAACAATGTAAAATTATACAGAGCTCGACATTAAATACGGTACAATGAAACAGTGCCCTACACTGAACAAGGTAAAATAAAACAGAGCCCGACATTAAATACAGTACAATGAAACAGCGACCTACAGTAAACAAGGCAAAATTAAACAGAGCCCGACATTAAATACAGTACAATGAAACAGTGCCCTACACTGAACAATGTAACATTAAACAAAGCCCGACATTAAGTACGGGACAATGAAACAGTGCCCGACAGTGAACAATGTACAATTAAACACAGCCCGACATTAAATACGGTAAAATGAAACAGTGCCCTACACTGAACAAGGTAAAATTAAACACAGCCCGACATTAAATACGGTACAATGAAACAGTGCCCTACACTGAACAAGGTAAAATTAAACACAGCCCGACATTAAATACAGTACAATGAAACAGTGCCCAAACAGTGAACAAAGTACAATTAAACACAGCCCGACATTAAATACGGTAAAATGAAACAGTGCCCTACACTGAACAAGGTAAAATTAAACACAGCCCGACATTAAATACGGTACAATGAAACAGTGCCCTACACTGAACAAGGTAAAATTAAACAGAGCCCGACATTAAATACAGTACAATGAAACAGTGCCCTACAGTGAACAATGTACAATTAAAAACAGCCCGACACTAAATACGGTACAATGAAACAGTGCCCTACACTGAACAAGGTAAAATTAAACACAGCCCGACATTAAATACAGTACAATGAAACAGTGCCCAAACAGTGAACAAAGTACAATTAAACACAGCCCGACATTAAATACGGTAAAATGAAACAGTGCCCTACAGTGAACAAGGTAAAATTAAACACAGCCCGACATTAAATACGGTACAATGAAACAGTGCCCTACACTGAACAAGGTAAAATTAAACACAGCCCGACATTAAATACAGTACAATGAAACAGTGCCCTACAGTGAACAATGTACAATTAAACACAGCCCGACACTAAATACGGTACAATGAAACAGTGCCCTACAGTGAACAATGTACAATTAAACACAGCCCGACATTAAATACGGTACAATGAAAGAGTGCCCTACAGTGAACAAGGTAAAATTAAACACAGCCCGACATTAAATACGGTACAATGAAACAGTGCCCTACACTGAACAATGTAAAATTAAACACAGCCCGACATTAAATACGGTACAATGAAACAGTGCCCTACACTGAACAAGGTAAAATTAAACACAGCCCGACATTAAATACAGTACAATGAAACAGTGCCCTACAGTGAACAATGTACAATTAAACACAGCCCGACACTAAATACGGTACAATGAAACAGTGCCCTACACTGAACAAGGTAAAATTAAACACAGCCCGACATTAAATACAGTACAATGAAACAGTGCCCAAACAGTGAACAAAGTACAATTAAACACAGCCCGACATTAAATACGGTAAAATGAAACAGTGCCCTACACTGAACAATGTAACATTAAACAAAGCCCGACATTAAGTACGGGACAATGAAACAGTGCCCGACAGTTAACAATGTACAATTAAACACAGCCCGACATTAAATACAGTACAATGAAACAGTGCCCTACAGTGAACAATGTAAAATTATACAGAGCTCGACATTAAATACGGTACAATGAAACAGTGCCCTACACTGAACAAGGTAAAATTAAACAGAGCCCGACATTAAATACAGTACAATGAAACAGCGACCTACAGTAAACAAGGCAAAATTAAACAGAGCCCGACATTAAATACAGTACAATGAAACAGTGCCCTACACTGAACAATGTAACATTAAACAAAGCCCGACATTAAGTATGGGACAATGAAACAGTGCCTTACAGTGAACAATGTACAATTAAACACAGCCCGACACTAAATACGGTACAATGAAACAGTGCCCTACAGTGAACAATGTACAATTAAACACAGCCCGACATTGAATACGGTAAAATGAAACAGTGCCCTACACTGAACATTGTAAAATTAAACAGAGCCCGACATTAAACACGGTGCAATGAATCAGTGCCATACACTGAACAATGCAAAATAAAACACAGCCCGACATTAAATACGGTACCGTAAAACAGTGCCCGGCACTGAACAATGTAAAATTCAACACAGCCCGACATTAAATACGGTTCAATGAAACAGTGCCCTACACTGAACAAGGTAAAATTAAACAGAGCCCGACATTAAATACGGTAAAATGAAACAGTGCCCTACACTGAACAAGGTAAAATTAAACAGAGCCCGACATTAAAGACAGCACAATGAAACAATGCCCTACAGTGAACAATGTAAAATTAAACACAGCCTGACATTAAATACGGTAAAAGAAACAGTGCCCTACACTGAACAAGGTAAAATTAAACAGATCCCGACTATAAAGGCAGCACAATGAAACAATGCCCTACAGTGAACAATGTAAAATTAAACACAGCCCGACATTAACTACGGTAAAATGAAACAGTGCCCTACACTGAGCAAGGTAAAATTAAACAGAGCCCGACATTAAATACGGTACAATGAAACAGTGCCCTACACTGAACAATGTAAAATTAAACACAGCCCGACATTAAATACGGTACAATGAAACAGTGCCCTACACTGAACAAGGTAAAATTAAACACAGCCCGACATTAAATACAGTGCAATGAAACAGTGACCTACAGTGAACAATGTAAAATTAAACAGAGCTTGACATTAAATACGGTACAATGAAACTGTGCCCTACACTGAACAAGGTAAAATTAAACAGAGCCCGACATTAAATACAGTACAATGAAACAGTGACCTACAGTAAACAAGGCAAAATTAAACAGAGCCCGACATTAAATACAGTACAATGAAACAGTGCCCTACACTGAACAATGTAACATTAAACAAAGCCCGACATTAAGTACGGGACAATGAAACAGTGCCCGACAGTGAACAATGTACAATTAAACACAGCCCGACATTAAATACGGTAAAATGAAACAGTGCCCTACACTGAACAAGGTAAAATTAAACACAGCCCGACATTAAATACGGTACAATGAAACAGTGCCCTACACTGAACAAGGTAAAATTAAACACAGCCCGACATTAAATACAGTACAATGAAACAGTGCCCAAACAGTGAACAAAGTACAATTAAACACAGCCCGACATTAAATACGGTAAAATGAAACAGTGCCCTACACTGAACAAGGTAAAATTAAACACAGCCCGACATTAAATACGGTACAATGAAACAGTGCCCTACACTGAACAAGGTAAAATTAAACAGAGCCCGACATTAAATACAGTACAATGAAACAGTGCCCTACAGTGAACAATGTACAATTAAAAACAGCCCGACACTAAATACGGTACAATGAAACAGTGCCCTACACTGAACAAGGTAAAATTAAACACAGCCCGACATTAAATACAGTACAATGAAACAGTGCCCAAACAGTGAACAAAGTACAATTAAACACAGCCCGACATTAAATACGGTAAAATGAAACAGTGCCCTACACTGAACAATGTAACATTAAACAAAGCCCGACATTAAGTACGGGACAATGAAACAGTGCCCGACAGTGAACAATGTACAATTAAACACAGCCCGACATTAAATACAGTACAATGAAACAGTGCCCTACAGTGAACAATGTAAAATTATACAGAGCTCGACATTAAATACGGTACAATGAAACAGTGCCCTACACTGAACAAAGTAAAATTAAACAGAGCCCGACATTAAATACAGTACAAGGAAACAGTGACCTACAGTAAACAAGGCAAAATTAAACAGAGCCCGACATTAAGTACAGTACATTGAAACAGTGCCCTACACTGAACAATGTAACATTAAACAAAGCCCGACATTAAGTATGGGACAATGAAACAGTGCCCGACAGTGAACAATGTAAAATTAAACACAGCCCGGCATTAAATACGGTACAATGAAACAGTTCCCTAAACTGAACAAGGTAAAATTAAACACAGCCCGACATTAAATACGGTACAATGAAACAGTGCCCTACACTGAACAATGTAAAATTAAACACAGCCCGGCATTAAATACGGTACAATGAAACAGTTCCCTAAACTGAACAAGGTAAAATTAAACACAGCCCGACATTAAATACAGTACAATGAAACTGTGCCCTACAGTGAACAATGTACAATTAAAGACAGCCCGACACTAAATACGGTACAATGAAACAGTGCCCTACAGTGAACAATGTAAAATTAAACACAGCCCGACATTAAATACGGTACAATGAAACAGTGCCCTACAGTGAACAATGTACAATTAAACACAGCCCGACATTAAATTCGGTAAAATGAAACAGTGCCCTACACTGAACAAGGTAAAATTAAACACAGCCCGACATTAAATACGGTACAATGAAACAGTGCCCTACACTGAACAATGTAAAATTAAACACAGCCCGACATTAAATACGGTACAATGAAACAGTGCCCTACACTGAACAAGGTAAAATTAAACACAGCCCGACATTAAATACAGTACAATGAAACAGTGCCCTACAGTGAACAATGTACAATTAAACACAGCCCGACATTAAATACAGTACAATGAAACAGTGCCCTACAGTGAACAATGTACAATTAAACACAGCCCGACACTAAATACGGTACAATGAAACAGTGCCCTGAAGTGAACAATGTACAATTAAACACAGCCCGACATTAAATACGGTACAATGAAACAGTGCCCTACAGTGAACAATGTAAAATTAAACAGAGCCCGACATTAAATACAGTACAATGAAACAGTGCCCTACAGTGAAGAATGCAAAATTAAACACAGCCCGACATTAAATACAGTACAGTGAAACAGTGACCTACAGTGAACAATGTAAAATTAAACATAGCCCGACATTAAATACGGTACAATGAAACAGTGCCCTACAGTGAACAATGTAACATTAAACAGAGCCCGACATTAAATACAGTACAATGAAACAGTGCCCTACAGTGAAGAATGCAAAATTAAACACAGCCCGACATTAAATACAGTACAATGAAACAGTGACCTACAGTGAACAATGTAAAATTAAACAGAGCACGAATTTAAATACAGTACAATGTAACAGTGCCCTCCACTGAGCAAGGTAAAATTAAACACAGCCCGACATTAAATACGGTACAATGAAACAGTGCCCTACACTGAACAAGGTAAAATTAAACAGAGCCCGACATTAAATACAGTACAATGAAACAGTGCCTTACAGTGAACAATGTACAATTAAACACAGCCCGACACTAAATACGGTACAATGAAACAGTGCCCTACAGTGAACAATGTACAATTAAACACAGCCCGACATTGAATACGGTACAATGATACAGTGCCCTACACTGAACATTGTAAAATTAAACAGAGCCCGACATTAAATACGGTACCGTTAAACAGTGCCCTACACAGACCAATGTAAAATTAAACAGAGCCCGACATTAAATACGGTACCGTTAAACAGTGCCCGACACTGAACAATGTAAAATTAAACACAGCCCGACATTAAATACGGTTCAATGAAACAGTGCCCTACACTGAACAAGGTAAAATTAAACAGAGCCCAACATTAAATACAGCACAATGAAACAATGCCCTACAGTGAACAATGTAAAATTAAACACAGCCCGACATTAACTACGGTAAAATGAAACAGTGCCCTACACTGAGCAAGGTAAAATTAAACAGAGCTCGACATTAAATACGGTACAATGAAACACTGCCCTACACTGAACAAGGTAAAATTAAACAGAGCCCGACATTAAATACAGTTCAATGAAACAGTGACCTACAGTAAACAAGGCAAAATTAATCAGAGCCCGACATTAAATACAGTACAATGAAACATGCCCTACACTTAACAATGTAACATTAAACAAAGCCCGACATTAAGTACGGGACAATGAAACAGTGCCCGACAGTGAACAATGTACAATTAAACACAGCCCGACATTAAATACGGTAAAATGAAACAGTGCCCTACACTGAACAAGGTAAAATTAAACACAGCCCGACATTAAATACGGTACAATGAAACAGTCCCCTACACTGAACAATGTAAAATTAAACACAGCCCGACATTAAATACGGTACAATGAAACAGTGCCCTACACTGAACAATGTAAAATTAAACACAGCCCGACATTAAATACGGTACAATGAAACAGTGCCCTACACTGAACAAGGTAAAATTAAACACAGCCCGACATTAAATACAGTACAATGAAACAGTGCCCTAAAGTGAACAATGTACAATTAAACACAGCGCGACACTAAATACGGTACAATGAAACAGTGCCCTACAGTGAACAATGTACAATTAAACACAGCCCGACATTAAATACGGTACAATGAAACAGTGCCCGACAGTGAACAATGTACAATTAAACACAGCGCGACACTAAATACGGTACAATGAAACAGTGCCCTACAGTGAACAATGTACAATTAAACACAGCCCGACATTAAATACGGTACAATGAAACAGTGCCCTACAGTGAACAATGTAAAATTAAACAGAGCTCGACATTAAATACGGTACAATGAAACAGTGCCCTACACTGAACAAGGTATAATTAAACAGAGCCCGACATTAAATACAGTACAATGAAACAGTCCCCTACACTGAACAATGTAACATTAAACAAAGCCCGACATTAAGTACGGGACAATGAAACAGTGCCCGACAGTAAACAATGTACAATTAAACACAGCCCGACATTAAATACGGTAAAATGAAACAGTGCCCTACACTGAACAAGGTAAAATTAAACACAGCCCGACATTAAATACAGCACAATGAAACAGTGCCCTACAGTGAACAATGTACAATTAAACACAGCCCGACACTAAATACGGTACAATGAAACAGTGCCCTAAAGTGAACAATGTACAATGAAACACAGCCCGACATTAAATACGGTACAATGAAACAGTGCCCTACAGTGAACAATGTAAAATTAAACAGAGCCCGACATTAAATACAGTACAATGAAACAGTGCCCTACATTGAAGAATGTAAAATTAAACACAGCCCGACATTAAATACAGTACAATGAAACAGTGACCTACAGTGAACAATGTAAAATTAAACATAGCCCGACATTAAATACGGTACAATGAAACAGTGCCCTACAGTGAACAATGTAAAATTAAACAGAGCACGACATTAAATACAGTACAATGTAACAGTGTCCTCCACTGAGCAAGGTAAAATTAAACACAGCCCGACATTAAATAGGGTACAATGAAACAGTGCCCTACACTGAACAAGGTAAAATTAAACAGAGCCCGACATTAAATACAGTACAATGAAATAGTGCCTTACAGTGAACAATGTACAATTAAACACAGCCCGACACTAAATACGGTACAATGAAACAGTGCCCTACAGTGAACAATGTACAATTAAACACAGCCCGACATTGAATACGGTAAAATGAAACAGTGCCCTACACTGAACATTGTAAAATTAAACAGAGCCCGACATTAAATACGGTGCAATGAATCAGTGCCCTACACTGAACAATGTAAAATAAAACACAGCCCGACATTAAATACGGTACAATGAAACAGTGCCCTACACTGAACAATGTAAAATTAAACAGAGCCCGACATTAAATACGGTACCGTAAAACAGTGCCCGGCACTGAACAATGTAAAATTAAACACAGCCCGACATTAAATATGGTTCAATGAAACAGTGCCCTACACTGAACAAGGTAAACTTAAACAGAGCTCAACATTAAATACAGCACAATGAAACAATGCCCTACAGTGAACAATGTAAAATTAAACACAGCCCGACATTAACTACGGTAAAATGAAACAGTGCCCTACACTGAGCAAGGTAAAATTAAACAGAGCCCGACATTAAATACGGTACAATGAAACAGTGCCCTACACTGAACAATGTAAAATTAAACACAGCCCGACATTAAATACGGTACAATGAAACAGTGCCCTACACTGAACAAGGTAAAATTAAACACAGCCCGACATTAAATACAGTACAATGAAACAGTGCCCTAAAGTGAACAATGTACAATTAAACACAGCGCGACACTAAATACGGTACAATGAAACAGTGCCCTACAGTGAACAATGTAAAATTAAACAGAGCCCGACATTAAATACAGTGCAATGAAACAGTGACCTACAGTGAACAATGTAAAATTAAACAGAGCTTGACATTAAATACGGTACAATGAAACTGTGCCCTACACTGAACAAGGTAAAATTAAACAGAGCCCGACATTAAATACAGTACAATGAAACAGTGACCTACAGTAAACAAGGCAAAATTAAACAGAGCCCGACATTAACTACAGTACAATGAAACAGTGCCCTACACTGAACAATGTAACATTAAACAAAGCCCGACATTAAGTACGGGACAATGAAACAGTGCCCGACAGTGAACAATGTACAATTAAACACAGCCCGACATTAAATACGGTAAAATGAAACAGTGCCCTACACTGAACAAGGTAAAATTAAACACAGCCCGACATTAAATACGGTACAATGAAACAGTGCCCTACACTGAACAAGGTAAAATTAAACACAGCCCGACATTAAATACAGTACAATGAAACAGTGCCCAAACAGTGAACAAAGTACAATTAAACACAGCCCGACATTAAATACGGTAAAATGAAACAGTGCCCTACACTGAACAAGGTAAAATTAAACACAGCCCGACATTAAATACGGTACAATGAAACAGTGCCCTACACTGAACAAGGTAAAATTAAACAGAGCCCGACATTAAATACAGTACAATGAAACAGTGCCCTACAGTGAACAATGTACAATTAAAAACAGCCCGACACTAAATACGGTACAATGAAACAGTGCCCTACACTGAACAATGTAACATTAAACAAAGCCCGACATTAAGTACGGGACAATGAAACAGTGCCCGACAGTGAACAATGTACAATTAAACACAGCCCGACATTAAATACAGTACAATGAAACAGTGCCCTACAGTGAACAATGTAAAATTATACAGAGCTCGACATTAAATACGGTACAATGAAACAGTGCCCTACACTGAACAAAGTAAAATTAAACAGAGCCCGACATTAAATACAGTACAAGGAAACAGTGACCTACAGTAAACAAGGCAAAATTAAACAGAGCCCGACATTAAATACAGTACATTGAAACAGTGCCCTACACTGAACAATGTAACATTAAACAAAGCCCGACATTAAGTATGGGACAATGAAACAGTGCCCGACAGTGAACAATGTACAATTAAACACAGCCCGACATTAAATACGGTAAAATGAAACAGTGCCCTACACTGAACAAGGTAAAATTAAACACAGCCCGACATTAAATACGGTACAATGAAACAGTGCCCTACACTGAACAATGTAAAATTAAACACAGCCCGGCATTAAATACGGTACAATGAAACAGTTCCCTAAACTGAACAAGGTAAAATTAAACACAGCCCGACATTAAATACAGTACAATGAAACTGTGCCCTACAGTGAACAATGTACAATTAAACACAGCCCGACACTAAATACGGTACAATGAAACAGTGCCCTACAGTGAACAATGTAAAATTAAACAGAGCCCGACATTAAATACAGTACAATGAACCAGTGCCCTGCAGTGAAGAATGCAAAATTAAACACAGCCCGACATTAAATACAGTACAATGAAACAGTGACCTACAGTGAACAATGTACAATTAAACACAGCCCGACATTAAATTCGGTAAAATGAAACAGTGCCCTACACTGAACAATGTAAAATTAAACACAGCCCGACATTAAATACGGTACAATGAAACAGTGCCCTACACTGAACAATGTAAAATTAAACACAGCCCGACATTAAATACGGTACAATGAAACAGTGCCCTACACTGAACAAGGTAAAATTAAACACAGCCCGACATTAAATACAGTACAATGAAACAGTGCCCTACAGTGAACAATGTACAATTAAACACAGCCCGACATTAAATACAGTACAATGAAACAGTGCCCTACAGTGAACAATGTACAATTAAACACAGCCCGACACTAAATACGGTACAATGAAACAGTGCCCTGAAGTGAACAATGTACAATTAAACACAGCCCGACATTAAATACGGTACAATGAAACAGTGCCCTACAGTGAACAATGTAAAATTAAACAGAGCCCGACATTAAATACAGTACAATGAAACAGTGCCCTACAGTGAAGAATGCAAAATTAAACACAGCCCGACATTAAATACAGTACAGTGAAACAGTGACCTACAGTGAACAATGTAAAATTAAACATAGCCCGACATTAAATACGGTACAATGAAACAGTGCCCTACAGTGAACAATGTAACATTAAACAGAGCCCGACATTAAATACAGTACAATGAAACAGTGCCCTACAGTGAAGAATGCAAAATTAAACACAGCCCGACATTAAATACAGTACAGTGAAACAGTGACCTACAGTGAACAATGTAAAATTAAACATAGCCCGACATTAAATACGGTACAATGAAACAGTGCCCTACAGTGAACAATGTAACATTAAACAGAGCCCGACATTAAATACAGTACAATGAAACAGTGCCCTACAGTGAAGAATGCAAAATTAAACACAGCCCGACATTAAATACAGTACAATGAAACAGTGACCTACAGTGAACAATGTAAAATTAAACAGAGCACGACATTAAATACAGTACAATGTAACAGTGCCCTCCACTGAGCAAGGTAAAATTAAACACAGCCCGACATTAAATACGGTACAATGAAACAGTGCCCTACACTGAACAAGGTAAAATTAAACAGAGCCCGACATTAAATACAGTACAATGAAACAGTGCCTTACAGTGAACAATGTACAATTAAACACAGCCCGACACTAAATACGGTACAATGAAACAGTGCCCTACAGTGAACAATGTACAATTAAACACAGCCCGACATTGAATACGGTACAATGATACAGTGCCCTACACTGAACATTGTAAAATTAAACAGAGCCCGACATTAAATACGGCACCGTTAAACAGTGCCCTACACAGACCAATGTAAAATTAAACAGAGCCCGACATTAAATACGGTACCGTTACACAGTGCCCGACACTGAACAATGTAAAATTAAACACAGCCCGACATTAAATACGGTTCAATGAAACAGTGCCCTACACTGAACAAGGTAAAATTAAACAGAGCCCAACATTAAATACAGCACAATGAAACAATGCCCTACAGTGAACAATGTAAAATTAAACACAGCCCGACATTAAATACGGTAAAATGAAACAGTGCCCTACACTGAACAAGGTACAATTAAACAGAGCACGACATTAAATACAGCACAATGAAACAATGCCCTACAGTGAACAATGTAAAATTAAACACAGCCCGACATTAACTACGGTAAAATGAAACAGTGCCCTACACTGAGCAAGGTAAAATTAAACAGAGCTCGACATTAAATACGGTACAATGAAACACTGCCCTACACTGAACAAGGTAAAATTAAACAGAGCCCGACATTAAATACAGTTCAATGAAACAGTGACCTACAGTAAACAAGGCAAAATTAATCAGAGCCCGACATTAAATACAGTACAATGAAACATGCCCTACACTTAACAATGTAACATTAAACAAAGCCCGACATTAAGTACGGGACAATGAAACAGTGCCCGACAGTGAACAATGTACAATTAAACACAGCCCGACATTAAATACGGTAAAATGAAACAGTGCCCTACACTGAACAAGGTAAAATTAAACACAGCCCGACATTAAATACGGTACAATGAAACAGTCCCCTACACTGAACAATGTAAAATTAAACACAGCCCGACATTAAATACGGTACAATGAAACAGTGCCCTACACTGAACAATGTAAAATTAAACACAGCCCGACATTAAATACGGTACAATGAAACAGTGCCCTACACTGAACAAGGTAAAATTAAACACAGCCCGACATTAAATACAGTACAATGAAACAGTGCCCTAAAGTGAACAATGTACAATTAAACACAGCGCGACACTAAATACGGTACAATGAAACAGTGCCCTACAGTGAACAATGTACAATTAAACACAGCCCGACATTAAATACGGTACAATGAAACAGTGCCCTACAGTGAACAATGTAAAATTAAACAGAGCTCGACATTAAATACGGTACAATGAAACAGTGCCCTACACTGAACAAGGTATAATTAAACAGAGCCCGACATTAAATACAGTACAATGAAACAGTGACCTACAGTAAACAAGGCAAAATTAAACAGAGCCCGACATTAAATACAGTACAATGAAACAGTCCCCTACACTGAACAATGTAACATTAAACAAAGCCCGACATTAAGTACGGGACAATGAAACAGTGCCCGACAGTAAACAATGTACAATTAAACACAGCCCGACATTAAATACGGTAAAATGAAACAGTGCCCTACACTGAACAAGGTAAAATTAAACACAGCCCGACATTAAATACAGCACAATGAAACAGTGCCCTACAGTGAACAATGTACAATTAAACACAGCCCGACACTAAATACGGTACAATGAAACAGTGCCCTAAAGTGAACAATGTACAATTAAACACAGCCCGACATTAAATACGGTACAATGAAACAGTGCCCTACAGTGAACAATGTAAAATTAAACAGAGCCCGACATTAAATACAGTACAATGAAACAGTGCCCTACATTGACGAATGTAAAATTAAACACAGCCCGACATTAAATACAGTACAATGAAACAGTGACCTACAGTGAACAATGTAAAATTAAACATAGCCCGACATTAAATACGGTACAATGAAATAGTGCCCTACAGTGAACAATGTAAAATTAAACAGAGCACGACATTAAATACAGTACAATGTAACAGTGTCCTCCACTGAGCAAGGTAAAATTAAACACAGCCCGACATTAAATACGGTACAATGAAACAGTGCCCTACACTGAACAAGGTAAAATTAAACAGAGCCCGACATTAAATACAGTACAATGAAATAGTGCCTTACAGTGAACAATGTACAATTAAACACAGCCCGACACTAAATACGGTACAATGAAACAGTGCCCTACAGTGAACAATGTACAATTAAACACAGCCCGACATTGAATACGGTAAAATGAAACAGTGCCCTACACTGAACATTGTAAAATTAAACAGAGCCCGACATTAAATACGGTGCAATGAATCAGTGCCCTACACTGAACAATGTAAAATAAAACACAGCCCGACATTAAATACGGTACAATGAAACAGTGCCCTACACTGAACAATGTAAAATTAAACAGAGCCCGACATTAAATACGGTACCGTAAAACAGTGCCCGGCACTGAACAATGTAAAATTAAACACAGCCCGACATTAAATACGGTTCAATGAAACAGTGCCCTACACTGAACAAGGTAAACTTAAACAGAGCCCAACATTAAATACAGCACAATGAAACAATGCCCTTCAGTGAACAATGTAAAATTAAACACAGCCCGACAATAAATACGGTAAAATGAAACAGTGCCCTACACTGAACAAGGTAAAATTAAACAGAGCCCGACATTAAAGACAGCACAATGAAACAATGCCCTACAGTGAACAATGTAAAATTAAACACAGCCCGACATTAACTACGGTAAAATGAAACAGTGCCCTACACTGAGCAAGGTAAAATTAAACAGAGCTCGACATTAAATACGGTACAATGAAACACTGCCCTACACTGAACAAGGTAAAATTAAACAGAGCCCGACATTAAATACAGTACAATGAAACAGTGACCTAAAGTAAACAAGGCAAAATTAAACAGAGCCCGACATTAAATACAGTACAATGAAACAGTGCCCTACACTTAACAATGTAACATTAAACAAAGCCCGACATTAAGTACGGGACAATGAAACAGTGCCCGACAGTGAACAATGTACAATTAAACACAGCCCGACATTAAATACGGTAAAATGAAACAGTGCCCTACACTGAACAAGGTAAAATTAAACACAGCCCGACATTAAATACGGTACAATGAAACAGTGCCCTACACTGAACAATGTAAAATTAAACACAGCCCGACATTAAATACGGTACAATGAAACAGTGCCCTACACTGAACAATGTAAAATTAAACACAGCCCGACATTAAATACGGTACAATGAAACAGTGCTCTACACTGAACAAGGTAAAATTAAACACAGCCCGACATTAAATACAGTACAATGAAACAGTGCCCTAAAGTGAACAATGTACAATTAAACACAGCGCGACACTAAATACGGTACAATGAAACAGTGCCCTACAGTGAACAATGTAAAATTAAACAGAGCCCGACATTAAATACGGTACAATGAAACAGTGCCCTACACTGAACAAGGTAAAATTAAACACAGCCCGACATTAAATACGGTACAATGAAACAGTGACCTACAGTAAACAAGGCAAAATTAAACAGAGCCCGACATTAAATACAGTACAATGAAACAGTGCCCTACACTGAACAATGTAACATTAAACAAAGCCCGACATTAAGTACAGGACAATGAAACAGTGCCCGACAGTGAACAATGTACAATTAAACACAGCCCGACATTAAATACGGTAAAATGAAACAGTGCAAAAACACTGAACAAGGTAAAATTAAAAACAGCCCGACATTAAATACGGTACAATGAAACAGTGCCCTACACTGAACAATGTAAAATTAAACACAGCCCGACCTTAAATACGGTACAATGAAACAGTGCCCTACACTGAACAAGGTAAAATTAAACACAGCCCGACATTAAATACAGTACAATGAAACAGTGCCCTACAATGAACAATGTACAATTAAACACAGCCCGACACTAAATACGGTACAATGAAACCGTGCCCTACAGTGAACAATGTAAAATTAAACAGAGCCCGACATTAAATACAGTGCAATGAAACAGTGCCCTACAGTGAAGAATGCAAAATTAAACACAGCCCGACATTAAATACAGTACAATGAAACAGTGACCTACAGTGAACAATGTACAATTAAACACAGCCCGACATTAAATACGGTAAAATGAAACAGTGCCCTACACTGAACAAGGTAAAATTAAACACAGCCCGACATTAAATACGGTACAATGAAACAGTGCCCTACACTGAACAAGGTAAAATTAAACACAGCCCGACATTAAATACAGTACAATGAAACAGTGCCCTACAGTGAACAATGTACAATTAAACACAGCCCGACACTAAATACGGTACAATGAAACAGTGCCCTAAAGTGAACAATGTACAATTAAACACAGCCCGACATTAAATACGGTACAATGAAACAGTGCCCTACAGTGAACAAGGTAAAATTAAACAGAGCCCGACATTAAATACAGTACAATGAAACAGTGCCCTACAGTGAAGAATGCAAAATTAAACACAGCCCGACATTAAATACAGTACAATGAAACAGTGACCTACAGTGAACAATGTAAAATTAAACATAGCCCGACATTAAATATGGTACAATGAAACAGTGCCCTACACTGAACAATGTAAAATTAAACAGAGCACGACATTAAATACAGTACAATGTAACAGTGCCCTCCACTGAGCAAGGTAAAATTAAACACAGCCCGACATTAAATACGGTACAATGAAACAGTGCCCTACACTGAACAAGGTAAAATTAAACAGAGCCCGACATTAAATACAGTACAATGAAACAGTGCCTTACAGTGAACAATGTACAATTAAACACAGCCCGACACTAAATACGGTACAATGAAACAGTGCCCTACAGTGAACAATGTACAATTAAACACAGCCCGACATTGAATACGGTACAATGAAACAGTGCCCTACACTGAACATTGTAAAATTAAACAGAGCCCGACATTAAATACGGTGCAATGAATCAGTGCCCTACACTGAACAATGTAAAATAAAACACAGCCCGACATTAAATACGGTACAATGAAACAGTGCCCTAAACTGACCAATGTAAAATTAAACAGAGCCCGACATTAAATACGGTACCGTTAAACAGTGCCCGACACTGAACAATGTACAATTAAACACAGCCCGACATTAAATACGGTTCAATGAAACAGTGCCCTACACTGAACAAGGTAAAATTAAATAGAGCCCAACATTAAATACAGCACAATGAAACAATGCCCTACAGTGAACAATGTAAAAGTAAACACAGCCCGACATTAAATACGGTAAAATGAAACAGTGCCCTACACTGAACCAGGTAAAATTAAACAGAGCCCGACATTAAATACAGCACAATGAAACAAAGCCCTACAGTGAACAATGTAAAATTAAACACAGCCCGACATTAACTACGGTAAAATGAAACAGTGCCCTACACTGAGCAAGGTAAAATTAAACAGAGCTCGACATTAAATACGGTACAATGAAACACTGCCCTTCACTGAACAAGGTAAAATTAAACAGAGCCCGACAATAAATACAGTTCAATGAAACAGTGACCTACAGTAAACAAGGCAAAATTAATCAGAGCCCGACATTAAACACAGTACAATGAAATATGCCCTACACTTAACAATGTAACATTAAACAAAGCCCGACATTAAGTACGGGACAATGAAACAGTGCCCGACAGTGAACAGTGTACAATTAAACACAGCCCGACATTAAATACGGTAAAATGAAACAGTGCCCTACACTGAACAAGGTAAAATTAAACACAGCCCGACATTAAATACAGCACAATGAAACAAAGCCCTACAGTGAACAATGTAAAATTAAACACAGCCCGACATTAACTACGGTAAAATGAAACAGTGCCCTACACTGAGCAAGGTAAAATTAAACAGAGCTCGACATTAAATACGGTACAATGAAACACTGCCCTTCACTGAACAAGGTAAAATTAAACAGAGCCCGACAATAAATACAGTTCAATGAAACAGTGACCTACAGTAAACAAGGCAAAATTAATCAGAGCCCGACATTAAACACAGTACAATGAAATATGCCCTACACTTAACAATGTAACATTAAACAAAGCCCGACATTAAGTACGGGACAATGAAACAGTGCCCGACAGTGAACAGTGTACAATTAAACACAGCCCGACATTAAATACGGTAAAATGAAACAGTGCCCTACACTGAACAAGGTAAAATTAAACACAGCCCGACATTAAATACGGTACAATGAAACAGTGCCCTACACTGAACAAGGTAAAATTAAACACAGCCCGACATTAAATACAGTACAATGAAACAGTGCCCTAAAGTGAGCAATGTACAATTAAACACAGCGCGACACTAAATACGGTACAATGAAACAGTGCCCTACAGTGAACAATGTACAATTAAACACAGCCCGACATTAAATACGGTACAATGAAACAGTGCCCTACAGTGAACAATGTAAAATTAAACAGAGCCCGACATTAAATACAGTGCAATGAAACAGTGACCTACAGTAAACAAGGCAAAATTAAACACAGCCCGACATTAAATACAGTACAATGAAACAGTGACCTACAGTGAACAATGTAAAATTAAGCAGAGCTCGACATTAAATACGGTACAATGAAACAGTGTCCTACACTGAACAAGGTAAAATTAAACACAGCCCGACATTAAATACAGTACAATGAAACAGTGCCCTACAGTGAACAATGTACAATTAAACACAGCCCGACACTAAATACGGTACAATGAAACAGTGCCCTACAGTGAACAATGTACAATTAAACACAGCCCGACATTAAATACGGTACAATGAAACAGTGCCCTACAGTGAACAATGTAAAATTAAACAGAGCCCGACATTAAATACGGTACAATGAAACAGTGACCTACAGTGAACAATGTAAAATTAAACACAGCCCGACATTAAATACGGTACAATGAAACAGTGTCCTACACTGAACAAGGTAAAATTAAACACAGCCCGACATTAAATACAGTACAATGAAACAGTGCCCTACAGTGAACAATGTACAATTAAACACAGCCCGACACTAAATACGGTACAATGAAACAGTGCCATACAGTGAACAATGTACAATTAAACACAGCCCGACATTAAATACGGTACAATGAAACAGTGCCCTACAGTGAACAATGTAAAATTAAACAGAGCCCGACATTAAATACGGTACAATGAAACAGTGCCCTACACTGAACATTGTAAAATTAAACAGAGCCCGACATTAAATACGGTACAATGAATCAGTGCCCTACACTGAACCATGTAAAATAAAACACAGCCCGACATTAAATACGGTACAATGAAACAGTGCCCTTACACTGAACAATGTAAAATTAAACAGAGCCCGACATTAAATACGGTACAGTGAAACAGTGCCCTACACTGAACAATGTAAAATTAGACACAGCCCGACTTTAAATACGGTACAATGAAACAGTGCCCTACACTGAACAAGGTAAAATTAAACAGAGCCCGACATTAAATACGGTACAATGAAACAGTGCCCTACACTGAACATTGTAAAATTAAACAGAGCCCGACATTAAATACGGTACAATGAATCAGTGCCCTACACTGAACCATGTAAAATAAAACACAGCCCGACATTAAATACGGTACAATGAAACAGTGCCCTACAGTGAACAATGTAAAATTAAACAGAGCCCGACATTAAATACGGTACAATGAAACAGTGCCCTACACTGAACATTGTAAAATTAAACAGATCCCGACATTACATACGGTACAATGAATCAGTGCCCTACACTGAGCCATGTAAAATAAAACACAGCCCGACATTAAATACGGTACAGTGAAACAGTGCCCTACGCTGAACAATGTAAAATTAGACACAGCCCGACATTAAATACGGTACAATGAAACAGTGCCCTAGAGTGAACAATGTAAAATTAAACAGAGCCCGACACTAAATACGGTACAATGAAACAGTGCCCTACAGTGAACAATGTAAAATTAAACAGAGCCCGACATTAAATACAATACAATGAAACAGTGCCCGACAGTGAACAATGTAAAATTAAACAGAGCCCGACATTAAATACAGTACAATGAAACAGTGCCCTACACTGAACAAGGTAAAATTAAACAGAGCCCGACATTAAATACAGTACAATGAAACAGTGCCCTACACTGACCAATGTAAAATTAAACAGAGCCCGGCATTAAATACGGTACAATGAAACAGTGCCTTATAGTGAACAATGTACAATTAAACACAGCCCGACAGTAAATACGGTACAACGAAACAGTGCCCTACAGTGAACAATGTACAATTAAACACAGCCCGACATTGAATACGGTACAATGAAACAGTGGCATACAGTGAACAATGTAAAATTAAACAGAGCCCGACATTAAGTAGAGTACAATGAAACAGTGCCCTACAGTGAACAATGTAAAATTAACAGAGCCCGACATTAAACACTGTACAATGAAACAGTGACCTACAGTAAACAATGTAAAATTAAACAGAGCCCGACATTAAATACAGTGCAACGAAACAGTTCCCTACACTGAACAATGTAAAATTAATCAGAGCCCGACGTTAAATACGCGACAATGAAACAGTGCCCGACAGTGAACAAGGTAAAATTAAACAGAGCCCAACATTAAATACAGCACAATGAAACAGTGCCCTACACTGAACAAGGTAAAATTAAACAAAGCCCGACATTAAATACGGTACAATGTAACAGTGCCCTACACTGAACATTGTAAAATTAAACACAGCCCGACATTAAATACGGTAAAATGAAACATTGCCCTACACCGAACAAGGTAAAATTAAACAGAGCCCGACATTAAATACAGTACAATGAAACAGTCCCCTACAGTGAACAAGGCAAAATTAAACAGAGCCCGACACTAAATACAGTGCAATGAAACAGTGCCCTACACTGAACAATGTAAAATTAATCAGAGCCTGACATTAAATACGGGACAATGAAACAGTGTCCTACAGTGAACAAGCTAAAATTAAACAGGCCCCAACATTAAATACAGCACAATGAAACAATGCCCTACAGTGAACAATGTACAATTAAACACAGCCCGACACTAAATACGGTACAATGAAACAGTGCCCTATAGTGAACAATGTACAATTAAACACAGCCCGACATTAAAAACGGTAAAATGAAACAGTGCCCTGCACTGAACAAGGTAAAATTAAACAAATCCCATCATTAAATACGGTACAATGAAACAGTGCCCTACGCTGAACAATGGAAAATTAAACACAGCCCGACATTATATACGGTACAATGAAACTGTGCCCTACACTGAACAAGGTAAAATTAAACAGAGCCCGACATTAAATACGGTACAAAGAAACAGTGCCCTACACTGAACAAGGTAAAATTAAACAGATACCGACATTAAATACAGTACAATGAAACAGTGCCCTACAGTGAACAATGTACAATTAAACACATCCCGACACTAAATACGGTACAATGAAACAGTGCCCGACAGTGAACAATGTACAATTAAACACAGCCCGACATGAAATACGGTAAAGTGAAACAGTGCCCTACATTGAACAATGTAAAATTAAACAGAGGCGGACATTAAATACAGTACAATAAAACAGTGCCCTACAGTGAACAATGTAAAATTAACAGAGCCCGACATTAAATACAGTACAATGAAACAGTGACCTACAGTAAACAAGGCACAATTAAACAGAGCCCGACATTAAATACAGTACAATGAAACAGTGCCCTACACTGAACAATGTAAAATTAATCAGAGCCCGACATTAAATACGGGACAATGAAACAGTGCCCGACAGGGAACAAGGTACAATTAAACACATCCCGACACTAAATACGGTACAATGAAACAGTGCCCGACAGTGAACAATGTACAATTAAACACAGCCCGACATGAAATACGGTAAAGTGTAACAGTGCCCTACATTGAACAATGTAAAATTAATCAGAGCCCGACATTAAATACGGGACAATGAAACAGTGCCCGACAGGGAACAAGGTAAAATTAAACAGAGCCCACCATTAAATACAGAACAATGAAACAATGCCCGACAGTGAAGAATGTAAAATTAAACACAGCCAGACATTAAATACAGTACAATGAAACAGTGCCCTACACTGAACAATGTAAAATTAAACAGAGCCCGACATTAAGTACGGTGCAATGAATCAGTGCCCTACACTGAAAAATGTAAAATTAAACACAGCCCCACATTAAATACGGTACAGTGAAACAGTGCCCTTCACTGAACAATGTAAAATTAAACACAGCCCGACATTAAATACAGTACAATGAATCAGTGCCCTCCACTGAACAATGTAAAATTAAACACAGCCCGACATGAAATACAGTACAATGAAACAGTGACCTACAGTAAACAAGGCAAAATTAATCAGAGCCCGACATTAAATACAGTACAATGAAACAGTGCCCTACACTGAACAATGTAAAATTAAACAGAGCCCGACATTAAATACGGGTCAATGAAACAGTGCCCGACAGTGAACAAGGTAAAATTAAACAGAGCCCAACATTAAATACGGTAAAATGAAACAGTGCCCTACACAAAACAAGGTAAAATTAAACAGAGCCCGACATTAAATACGGTACAATGAAACAGTGCCCTACACTGAACAAGGCAAAATTAAACAGAGCCCGACATTAAATACAGTACAGTGAAACAGTGACCTACAGTAAACAAGGCAAAATTAAACAGAGCCCGACATTAAATACAGTACAGTGAAACAGTGACCTACAGTAAACAAGGCAAAATTAAACAGAGCCCGACATTAAATACATTACAATGAAACAGTGCCCTACACTGAACAATGTAACATTAAACAGAGCCGGACATTAAATACAGTACAATGAAACAGTGACCTACAGTAAACAAGGCAAAATTAAACAGAGCTCGACATTAAATACAGTACAATGAAACAGTGCCCTACACTGAACAATGTAAAATTAATCAGAGCCCGACATTAAATACGGGACAATGAAACAGTGCCCGACAGTGAACAAGGTAAAATTAAACAGAGCCCAACATTAAATACAGCACAATGAAACAATGCCATACAGTGAACAATGTACAATTAAACACAGCCCGACATTAAATACGGTACAATGAAACAGTGCCCTACAGTGAACAACGTACAATTAAACACAGCCCGACAGTAAATACGGTACAATGAAACAGTGCCCTACACTGAACAAGGTAAAATTAAACAGAGCGCGACATTAAATACGGTACAATGTTACAGTGCCCTACACTGAACAAGGTAAAATTAAACAGAACCCGACATTAAATACGGTACAACGAAACAGTGCCCTACAGTGAACAATGTAAAATTAAACACAGCCCGACATTAAATACGGTACAATGAATCAGTGCCCTACTAGCAACAATGTAAAATTAAACAGAGCCCGACATTAAATACGGTACAATGAATCAGTGCCCGACACTGAACAATGTAAAATAAAACACAGCCCGACATTAAATACGGTACAATGAAACAGTGCCCTACACTGAACAATGTAAAATAAAACACAGCCCGACATTAAATACGGTACAATGAAACAGTGCCCTACACTGAACAATGTAAAATTAAACAGAGCCCGACATTAATACGGTACAGTGAAACAGTGCCCTACACTGAACAATGTAAAATTAAACACAGCCCGACATTAAATACAGTACAATGAATCTGTGCCCTACACTGAACATTGTAAACTTAAACACAGCCCGACATTAAATACGGTACAATGAGACAGTGTCCTACTGTGAACAATGTACAATTAAACACAGCCCGACATTAAATACGGTACAATGAAACAGTGCCCTACACTGAACAATGTAAAATTAAACAGAGCCCGACATTAAATACGGTACAGTGAAACAGTGCCCTACACTGAACAATGTAAAATTAAACAGAGCCCGACATTAAATACAGTACAATGAAACAGTGCCCTACAGTGAACAATGTAAAATTAACAGAGCCCGACATTAAATACAGTACAATGAAACAGTGACCTACAGTAAACAAGGCAAAATTAAACAGAGCCCGACATTAAATGCAGTGCAATGAAACAGTGCCCTACACTGAACAATGTAAAACTAAACAGGCCCCAACATTAAATACAGCACAATGAAACAGTGCCCTACACTGAACATTGTAAAATTAAACAGAGCCCGACATTAAATACGGTACAATGAAACAGTGCCCTACGCTGAACAATGTAAAATTAAACACAGCCCGACATTATATACGGTACAATGAAACATTACCCTACACTGAACAAGGTAAAATTAAACAGAGCCCGACATTAAATACAGTACAATGAAACAGTGCCTTACAGTGAACAATGTACAATTAAACACAGCCCGACAGTAAATACGGTGCAACGAAACAGTGCCCTACAGTGAACAATGTACAATTAAACACAGCCCGACATTGAATACGGTACAATGAAACAGTGCCCTACAGTGAACAATGTAAAATTAAACAGAGCCCGACATTAAGTAGAGTACAATGAATCAGTGCCCTACAGTGAACAATGTAAAATTAAACAGAGCCGGACATTAAATACAGTACAATGAAACAGTGACCTACAGTAAACAAGGCAAAATTAAACAGAGCCCGACATTAAATACAGTACAATGAAACAGTGCCCTACACTGAACAATGTAAAATTAATCAGAGCCCGACATTAAATACGGGACAATGAAACAGTGCCCGACAGTGAACAAGGTAAAATTAAACAGAGCCCAACATTAAATACAGCACAATGAAACAATGCCATACAGTGAACAATGTACAATTAAACACAGCCCGACATTAAATACGGTACAATGAAACAGTGCCCTACAGTGAACAACGTACAATTAAACACAGCCCGACAGTAAATACGGTACAATGAAACAGTGCCCTACACTGAACAATGTAAAACTAAACAGAGCCCGACATTAAATACGGTACAGTGAAACAGTGCCCTACACTGAACAATGTAAAATTAAACAGAGCCCGACATTAAATACAGTACAATGAAACAGTGCCCTACAGTGAACAATGTAAAATTAACAGAGCCCGACATTAAATACAGTACAATGAAACAGTGACCTACAGTAAACAAGGCAAAATTAAACAGAGCCCGACATTAAATGCAGTGCAATGAAACAGTGCCCTACACTGAACAATGTAAAACTAAACAGGCCCCAACATTAAATACAGCACAATGAAACAGTGCCCTACACTGAACATTGTAAGATTAAACAGAGCCCGACATTAAATACGGTACAATGAAACAGTGCCCTACACTGAACAAGGTAAAATTAAACAGAGCCCGACATTAAATACAGTACAATGAAACAGTGCCCTACAGTGAACAATGTACAATTAAACACAGCCCGACACTAAATACGGCACAATGAAACAGTGCGCTATAGTGAACAATGTACAATTAAACACAGCCCGACATTAAAAACGGTAAAATGAAACAGTGCCCTGCACTGAACAAGGTAAAATTAAACAAATCCCATCATTAAATACGGTACAATGAAACAGTGCCCTACACTGAACAAGGTAAAATTAAACAGAGCCCGACATTAAATACAGTACAATGAAACAGTGCCCTACACTGAACAAGGTAAAATTAAACAGGCCCCAACATTAAATACAGCACAATGAAACAATGCCCTACAGTGAACAATGTAAAATTAAACAGAGACCGACATTAAATACAGTACAATGAAACAGTGCCCTACACTGAACATTGTAAAATAAAACACAGCCCGACATTAAATACGGTACAATGAAACAGTGCCCTACAGTGAACAATGTAAAATTAAACAGAGCCCGACATTAAGTAGAGTACAATGAAACAGTGCCCTACAGTGAACAATGTAAAATTAACAGAGCCCGACATTAAATACTGTACAATGAAACAGTGACCTACAGTAAACAAGGCAAAATTAAACAGAGCCCGACATTAAATACAGTGCAACGAAACAGTGCCCTACACTGAACAATGTAAAATTAATCAGAGCCCGACGTAAAATACGGGACAATGAAACAGTGCCCGACAGTGGACAAGGTAAAATTAAACAGAGCCCAACATTAATTACAGCACAATGAAACAGTGCCCTACACTGAACAAGGTAAAATTAAACAAAGCCCGACATTAAATACGGTACAATGAAACAGTGCCCTACACTGAACATTGTAAAATTAAACACAGCCCGACATTAAATACGGTACAATGAAACTGTGCCCTACACCGAACAAGGTAAAAATAAACAGAGCCCGACATTAAATACAGTACAATGAAACAGTCCCCTACAGTGAACAATGTACAATTAAACACAGCCCGACACTAAATACGGTGCAATTAAACAGTGCCCTACAGTGAACAATGTACAATTAAACACAGCCCGACATGAAATACGGTACAATGAAACAGTGCCCTACAGTGAACAATGTAAAATTAAACAGAGCCCGACATTAAATACAGTACAATGAAACAGTGCCCTACAGTGAACAATGTAACATTAACAGAGCCCGACATTAAATACAGTACAATGAAACAGTGACCTACAGAAAACAAGGCAAAATTAAACAGAGCCCGACACTAAATACAGTGCAATGAAACAGTGCCCTACACTGAACAATGTAAAATTAATCAGAGCCCGACATTAAATACGGGACAATGAAACAGTGCCCGACAGTGAACAAGGTAAAATTAAACAGGCCCCAACATTAAATACAGCACAATGAAACAATGCCCTACAGTGAAGAATGTAAAATTAAACAGAGCCCGACATTAAATACGGTACAATGAAACAGTGCCCTACACTGAACATTGTAAAATTAAACAGAGCCCGACATTAAATACGGTACAATGAAACAGTGCCCTACACTGAACAATGTACAATAAAACACAGCCCGACATTAAATACGGTACAATGAAACAGTGCCCTACAGTGAACAATGTAAAATTAAACAGAGCCCGACATTAAATACAGTGCAATGAAACAGTGACCTACAGTAAACAAGGCAAAATTAAACACAGCCCGACATTAAATACAGTACAATGAAACAGTGACCTACAGTGAACAATGTAAAATTAAACAGAGCTCGACATTAAATACGGTACAATGAAACAGTGCCCTACACTGAACAAGGTAAAATTAAACAGAGCCCGACATTAAATACAGTACAATGAAACAGTGACATACAGTAAACAAGGCAAAATTAAACAGAGCCCGACATTAAATACAGTACAATGAAACAGTGCCCTACACTGAACAATGTAACATTAAACAAAGCCCGACATTAAGTACGGTACAATGAAACAGTGCCCTACACTGAACAAGGTAAAATTAAACACAGCCCGACATTAAATACAGTGCAATGAAACAGTGTCCTACAGTGAACAATGTACAATTAAACACAGCCCGACACTAAATACGGTACAATGAAACAGTCCCCTACAGTGAACAATGTACAATTAAACAGAGCCCGACATTAAATACGGTACAATGAAACAGTGCCCTACAGTGAACAAGGTAAAATTAAACACAGCCCGACATTAAATACGGTACAATGAAACAGTGCCCTACACTGAACAATGTAAAATTAAACACAGCCCGACATTAAATACGGTACAATGAAACAGTGCCCTACACTGAACAAGGTAAAATTAAACACAGCCCGACATTAAATACAGTACAATGAAACAGTGCCTTACAGTGAACAATGTACAATTAAACACATGCGACATTGAATACGGTACAATGAAACAGTGCCCTCCACTGAACATTGTAAAATTAAACAGAGCCCGACATTAAATACGGTGCAATGAATCAGTGCCCTACACTGAACAATGTAAAATAAAACACAGCCCGACATTAAATACGGTACAATGAAACAGTGCCCTAAACTGAACAATGTAAAATTAAACAGAGACCGACATTAAATACGGTACAGTGAAACAGTGCCCTACACTGAACAATGTAAAATTAAACACAGCCCGACATTAAATACGGTACAATGAAACAGTGCCGTACACTGAACAAGGTAAAATTAAACAGAGCCCAACATTAAATACAGCACAATGAAACAATGCCCTACAGTGAACAATGTAAAATTAAACACAGCCCGACATTAAATACGGTAAAATGAAACAGTGCCCTACACTGAACAAGGTAAAATTAAACAGAGCCCGACATTAAATAGAGCACAATGAAACAGTGCCCTACACTGAACAAGGTAAAATTAAACAGAGCCCGACATTAAATACAGTACAATGAAACAGTGACCTACAGTAAACAAGGCAAAATTAAACAGAGCTCGACATTAAATACAGTACAATGAAACAGTGCCCTACACTGAACAATGTGACATTAAACAAAGCCCGACATTAAGTACGGGACAATGAAACAGTGCCCGACAGTGAACAATGTACAATTAAACACAGCCCGACATTAAATACGGTAAAATGAAACAGTGCCCTACACTGTACAAGGTAAAATTAAACACAGCCCGACATTAAATACGGTACAATGAAACAGTGCCCTTCACTGAACAATGTAAAATTAAACACAGCCCGACATTAAATACGGTACAATGAAACAGTGCCCTACACTGAACAAGGTAAAATTAAACACAGCCCGACATTAAATACAGTACAATGAAACAGTGCCCTAAAGTGAACAATGTACAATTAAACACAGCGCGACACTAAATACGGTACAATGAAACAGTGCCCTAAAGTGAACAATGTACAATTAAACACAGCCCGACATTAAATACGGTTCAATGAAACAGTGCCCTACAGTGAACAATGTAAAATTAAACAGAGCGCGACATTAAATACAGTACAATGAAACAGTGCCCTACAGTGAAGAATGCAAAATTAAACACAGCCCGACATTAAATACAGTACAATGAAACAGTGACCTACAGTGAACAATGTAAAATTTAACATAGCCCGACATTAAATACGGTACAATGAAACAGTGCCCTACAGTGAACAATGTAAAATTAAACAGACCACGACATTAAATACAGTACAATGTAACAGTGCCCTCCACTGAGCAAGGTAAAATTAAACACAGCCAGACATTAAATACGGTACAATGAAACAGTGCCCTACACTGAACAAGGTAAAATTAAACAGAGCCCGACATTAAATACAGTACAATGAAACAGTGCCTTACAGTGAACAATGTACAATTAAACACAGCCCGACACTAAATACGGTACAATGAAACAGTGCCCTACAGTGAACAATGTACAATTAAACACAGCCCGACATTGAATACGGTACAATGAAACAGTGCCCTACACTGAACATTGTAAAATTAAACAGAGCCCGACATTAAATACGGTGCAATGAATCAGTGCCCTACACTGAACAATGTAAAATAAAACACAGCCCGACATTAAATACGGTTTAATGAAATAGTGCCCTACACTGAACAATGTAAAACTAAACAGAGCCCGACATTAAATACGGTACCGTAAAACAGTGCCCGACACTGAACAATGTAAAATTAAACACAGCCCGACATTAAATACGGTTCAATGAAACAGTGCCCTACACTGAACAAGGTAAAATTAAACAGAGCCCAACATGAAATACAGCACAATGAAACAATGCCCTACAGTGAACAATGTAATATTAAACACAGCCCGACATTAAATACGGTAAAATGAAACAGTGCCCTACACTGAACAAGGTAAAATGAAACAGAGCCCGACATTAAATACAGCACAATGAAACAATGCCCTACAGTGAACAATGTAAAATTAAACCCAGCCCGACATTAACTAAGGTAAAATGAAACAGTGTCCTACACTGAGCAAGGTAAAATTAAACAGAGCTCGACATTAAATACGGTACAATGAAACACTGTCCTACACTGAACAAGGTAAAATTATACAGAGCCCGACATTAAATACAGTACAATGAAACAGTGACCTACAGTAAACAAGGCAAAATTAAACAGAGCCCGACATTAAATACAGTACAATGAAACATGCCCTACACTTAACAATGTAACATTAAACAAAGCCCGACATTAAGTACGGGACAATGAAACAGTGCCCGACAGTGAACAATGTACAATTAAACACAGCCCGACATTAAATACGGTAAAATGAAACAGTGCCCGACAGTGAACAATGTACAATTAAACACAGCCCGACATTAAATACGGTACAATGAAACAGTGCCCTACACTGAACAATGAAAAATTAAACATAGCCCGACATTAAATACGGTACAATGAAACAGTGCCCTACACTGAACAATGTAAAATTAAACACAGCCCGACATTAAATACGGTACAATGAAACAGTGCCCTACACTGAACAAGGTAAAATTAAACACAGCCCGACATTAAATACAGTACAATGAAACAGTGCCCTAAAGTGAACAATGTACAATTAAACACAGCGCGACACTAAATACGGTACAATGAAACAGTGCCCTACAGTGAACAATGTACAATTAAACACAGCCCGACATTAAATACGGTACAATGAAACAGTGCCCTACACTGAACAAGGTAAAATTAAACAGAGCCCGACATTAAATACAGTGCAATGAAACAGTGACCTACAGTAAACAAGGCAAAATTAAACACAGCCCGACATCAAATACAGTACAATGAAACAGTGACCTACAGTGAACAATGTAAAATTAAACAGAGCTCGACATTAAATACGGTACAATGAAACAGTGCCCTACACTGAACAAGGTAAAATTAAACACAGCCCGACATTAAATACGGTACAATGAAACAGTGCCCTACACTGAACAATGTAAAATTAAACACAGCCCGACTTTATATACAGTACAATGAAACAGTGCCCTACACTCAACAATGTAAAATTAAACAGAGCCCGACATTAAATACGGGACAATGAAACAGTGCCCGACAGTGAACAAGGTAAAATTAAACAGAGACCAACATTAAATGCAGCACAATGAAACAATGCCCGACAGTGAACAATGTAAAATTAAACACAGCCCGACATTAAATACGGTAAAATGAAACAGTGCCCTACACTGAACAAGGTAAAATTAAACACAGCCCGACATTTAATACGGTAAAATGAAACAGTGCCCTACACTGAACAATGTAAAATTAAACAGAGCCCGACATTAAATACAGTACAATGAAACAGTGCCCTACACTGAACAATGTAAAATTAAACAGAGCCCAACATTAAATACAGCACAATGAAACAATGCCCTACAGTGAACAATGTAAAATTAAACACAGCCCGACATTAAATACGGTACAATGAAACAGTGCCCTACAGTGAACAATGTAAAATTAAACAGACCACGACATTAAATACAGTACAATGTAACAGTGCCCTCCACTGAGCAAGGTAAAATTAAACACAGCCAGACATTAAATACGGTACAATGAAACAGTGCCCTACACTGAACAAGGTAAAATTAAACAGAGCCCGACATTAAATACAGTACAATGAAACAGTGCCTTACAGTGAACAATGTACAATTAAACACAGCCCGACACTAAATACGGTACAATGAAACAGTGCCCTACAGTGAACAATGTACAATTAAACACAGCCCGACATTGAATACGGTACAATGAAACAGTGCCCTACACTGAACATTGTAAAATTAAACAGAGCCCGACATTAAATACGGTGCAATGAATCAGTGCCCTACACTGAACAATGTAAAATAAAACACAGCCCGACATTAAATACGGTTTAATGAAATAGTGCCCTACACTGAACAATGTAAAACTAAACAGAGCCCGACATTAAATACGGTACCGTAAAACAGTGCCCGACACTGAACAATGTAAAATTAAACACAGCCCGACATTAAATACGGTTCAATGAAACAGTGCCCTACACTGAACAAGGTAAAATTAAACAGAGCCCAACATGAAATACAGCACAATGAAACAATGCCCTACAGTGAACAATGTAATATTAAACACAGCCCGACATTAAATACGGTAAAATGAAACAGTGCCCTACACTGAACAAGGTAAAATGAAACAGAGCCCGACATTAAATACAGCACAATGAAACAATGCCCTACAGTGAACAATGTAAAATTAAACCCAGCCCGACATTAACTAAGGTAAAATGAAACAGTGTCCTACACTGAGCAAGGTAAAATTAAACAGAGCTCGACATTAAATACGGTACAATGAAACACTGTCCTACACTGAACAAGGTAAAATTATACAGAGCCCGACATTAAATACAGTACAATGAAACAGTGACCTACAGTAAACAAGGCAAAATTAAACAGAGCCCGACATTAAATACAGTACAATGAAACATGCCCTACACTTAACAATGTAACATTAAACAAAGCCCGACATTAAGTACGGGACAATGAAACAGTGCCCGACAGTGAACAATGTACAATTAAACACAGCCCGACATTAAATACGGTAAAATGAAACAGTGCCCGACAGTGAACAATGTACAATTAAACACAGCCCGACATTAAATACGGTACAATGAAACAGTGCCCTACACTGAACAATGAAAAATTAAACATAGCCCGACATTAAATACGGTACAATGAAACAGTGCCCTACACTGAACAATGTAAAATTAAACACAGCCCGACATTAAATACGGTACAATGAAACAGTGCCCTACACTGAACAAGGTAAAATTAAACACAGCCCGACATTAAATACAGTACAATGAAACAGTGCCCTAAAGTGAACAATGTACAATTAAACACAGCGCGACACTAAATACGGTACAATGAAACAGTGCCCTACAGTGAACAATGTACAATTAAACACAGCCCGACATTAAATACGGTACAATGAAACAGTGCCCTACACTGAACAAGGTAAAATTAAACAGAGCCCGACATTAAATACAGTGCAATGAAACAGTGACCTACAGTAAACAAGGCAAAATTAAACACAGCCCGACATCAAATACAGTACAATGAAACAGTGACCTACAGTGAACAATGTAAAATTAAACAGAGCTCGACATTAAATACGGTACAATGAAACAGTGCCCTACACTGAACAAGGTAAAATTAAACACAGCCCGACATTAAATACGGTACAATGAAACAGTGCCCTACACTGAACAATGTAAAATTAAACACAGCCCGACTTTATATACAGTACAATGAAACAGTGCCCTACACTCAACAATGTAAAATTAAACAGAGCCCGACATTAAATACGGGACAATGAAACAGTGCCCGACAGTGAACAAGGTAAAATTAAACAGAGACCAACATTAAATGCAGCACAATGAAACAATGCCCGACAGTGAACAATGTAAAATTAAACACAGCCCGACATTAAATACGGTAAAATGAAACAGTGCCCTACACTGAACAAGGTAAAATTAAACACAGCCCGACATTTAATACGGTAAAATGAAACAGTGCCCTACACTGAACAATGTAAAATTAAACAGAGCCCGACATTAAATACAGTACAATGAAACAGTGCCCTACACTGAACAATGTAAAATTAAACAGAGCCCAACATTAAATACAGCACAATGAAACAATGCCCTACAGTGAACAATGTAAAATTAAACACAGCCCGACATTAAATACGGTAAAATGAAACAGTGCCCTACACTGAACAAGGTAAAATTAAACAGAGCCCGACATTAAATACGGTACAATGAAACAGTGCCCTACACTGAACAAGGTAAAATTAAACAGAGCCCGACATTAAATACAGTACAATGAAACAGTGACCTACAGTAAACAAGGCAAAATTAAACAGAGCCCGACATTAAATACAGTACAATGTAACAGTGCCCTCCACTGAGCAAGGTAAAATTAAACACAGCCCGACATTAAATACGGTACAATGAAACAGTGACCTACAGTGAACAAGGTAAAACTAAACAGAGCCCAACATTAAATACAGCACAATGAAACAATGCCCTACAGTGAACAATGTAAAATTAAACACAGCCCGACATTAAATACGGTAAAATGAAACAGTGCCCTACACTGAACAAGGTAAAATTAAACAGAGCCCCACATTAAATACGTTACAATGAAACAGTGCCCTACACTGAACAAGGTAAAATTAAACAGAGCCCGACATTAAATACAGTACAATGAAACAGTGACCTACAGTAAACAAGGCAAAATTAAACAGAGCCCGACATTAAATACAGTACAATGTAACAGTGCCCTCCACTGAGCAAGGTAAAATTAAACAGAGCCCAACATTAAATACGGCACAATGAAACAGTGCCCTACTGTGAACAATGTACAATTAAACACAGCCCGACATTAAATACGGCAAAATGAAACAGTGTCCTACACTGAACAAGGCACAATTAAACAGAGCCCGACATTAAATACGGTACAATGAAACAGTTCCCTACACTGAACAAGGTAAAGTGAAACAGAGCCCGACATTAAATACAGTAAAATGAAACTGTGCCCTACAGTGAACAATGTAAACTTAAACACAGCCCGATATTATATACAGTACAATGAAACAGTGCCCTACAGTGAACAATGTACAATTAAACACAGCCCGACATTAAATACGGTACAATGAAACAGTGCCCTACAGTGAACAATGTACAATTAAACACAGCCCGACATTAAATACGGTACAATGAAACAGTGCCCTACAGTGAACAATGTAAAATTAAACATAGCCCGACATTAAATTCGGTACAATGAAACAGTGCCCTACAGTGAACAATGTAAAATTAAACAGAGCCCGACATTAAATACAGTACAATGAAACAGTGCCCTACACTGAACAATGTAAAATTAAACAAAGCTCGACATTAAATACGGTACAATGAAACAGTGCCCGACACTGAACAAGGTAAAATTAAACAGAGCCCGACATTAAATACAGTAAAATGAAACACTGCCCCACAGTGAACAATGTACAATTAAACACAGCCCGACATTAAATACGGTACAATGAAACGGTGCCCTACACTGAACAAGGTAAAATTAAACAGAGCCCGACATTAAATACAGTACAATGAAACAATGCCCTACAGTAAACAAGGTAAAATTAAACACAGCCCGACAATAAATACGGTACAGTGAAACAGTGCCCTACAGTAAACAAGGCAAAATTAAACAGAGCCCAACATTAAATACAGTACAATGAAACAGTGCCCTACACTGAACAATGTAACATTAAACAGAGCCCGACATTAAATAAGGGACAATGAAACTGTGCCCGACAGTGAACAAGGTAAAATTAAACAGAGCCCAACATTAAATACAGCACAATGAAACAATGCCCTACAGTGAAGAATGTAAAATTAAACACAGACCTACATTAAATACAGTACAATGAAACAGTGACCAACAGTGAACAATGTAAAATTAAACATAGCCCGACATTAAATACGGTACAATGAAACAGTGCCCTACAGTGAACAATGTAAAATTAAACAGAGCACGACATTAAATACGGTACAATGAAACAGTGCCCTCCACTGAACAATGTAAAATTAAACACAGCCCGGCATTAAATACAGTACAATGAACCAGTGACCTACAGTAAACAAGGCAAAATTATACAGAGCCCGACATTAAAGACAGTACAATGAAACAGTGCCCTACACTGAATAATGTAAAATTAAACACAGCCCGACATTAAATACAGTACAATGAAACAGTGCCCTACACTGAACTTGGTAAAATTAAACAGAGCCCGACATTAAATACGGTACAATGAAACAGTGCCCTACAGTGAACAATGTAAAATAAAACAATGCCCGACATTAAATACGGTACAATGAAACAGTGCCCTACATTGAACAATGTACAATGAAACACAGCCCGACAGTAAATACGGTACAATGAAACAGTGCCCTACACTGAACAATGTAAAATTAAACAGAGCCCGACATTAAATACGGTACAGTGAAACAGTGCCCTACACTGAACAATGTAAAATTAAACAGAGCCCGACATTAAATACAGTACAATGAATCAGTGCCCGACACTGAACAATGTAAAATTAAACACAGCCCGACATTAAAGACAGTACAATGAAACAGTGCCCTACAATGAATAATGTAAAATTAAACAGAGCCCGACATTAAATACAGCACAATGAAACAATGCCCTACAGTGAACAATGTAAAGTTAAACACAGCCCGACATTAAATACGGTAAAATGAAACAGTGCCCTACACTGAACAAGGTATATTTAAACAGAGCCCGACATTAAATACGGTACAAGGAAACAGTGCCCTACACTGAACAAGGTAAAATTAAACAGAGCCCGACATTAAATACAGTACAATGAAACAGTGACCTACAGTAAACAAGGCAAAATTAAACAGAGCCCGACATTAAATACAGTACAATGAAAAAGTGCCCTACACTGAACAATGGAACATTAAACAGAGCGCGACATTAAATACGGGACAACGAAACAGTGCCCGACAGTGAACAAGGTAAAATTAAACAGAGCCCAACATTAAATACGGGACAATGAAACAGTGCCCTGCAGTGAACAATTTTAGATTAAACAGAGCACGACATTAAATACAGTACAATGTAACAGTGTCCTCCACTGAGCAAGGTAAAATTAAACACAGCCCGACATTAAATACGGTACAATGAAACAGTGCCCTACAGTGAACAATGTACAATTAAACACAGCCCGACATTAAATACGGTACAATGAAACAGTGCCCTACACTGAACAAGGTAAAATTAAACACAGCCCGACATTAAATACGGTAAAATGAAACAGTGCCCTACAGTGAACAATGTAAAGTTAAACACAGCCCGACATTAAATACGGTACAATGAAACAGTGCCCTACAGTGAACAATGTAAAATAAAACACTGCCCGACATTAAATACGGTACAATGAAACAGTGCCCTACATTGAACAATGTACAATGAAACACAGCCCGACAGTAAATACGGTACAATGAAACAGTGCCCTACACTGAACAATGTAAAATGAAACAGAGCCCGACATTAAATACGGTACAGTGAAACAGTGCCCTACACTGTAAATGTAAAATTAAACAGAGCGCGACATTAAATACAGTACAATGAATCAGTGCCCTACACTGAACAATGTAAAATTAAACACAGCCCGACATTAAAGACAGTACAATGAAACAGTGCCCTACACTGAATAATGTAAAATTAAACAGAGCCCGACATTAAATACAGCACAATGAAACAATGCCCTACAGTGAACAATGTAAAGTTAAACACAGCCCGACATTAAATACGGTAAAATGAAACACTGCCCTACACTGAACAAGGTATATTTAAACAGAGCCCGACATTAAATACGGTACAAGGAAACAGTGCCCTACACTGAACAAGGTAAAATTAAACAGAGCCCGACATTAAATACAGTACAATGAAACAGTGACCTACAGTAAACAAGGCAAAATTGAACAGAGCCCGACATTAAATACAGTACAATGTAACAGTGCCCTCCACTGAGCAACGTAAAATTAAACACAGCCCGACATTAAATACGGTACAATGAAACAGTGACCTACAGTAAACAAGGCAAAATTAAACAGAGCCCGACATTAAATACAGTACAATGAAACAGTGCCCTACACTGAACAAGGTAAAATTAAACAGAGCCCTACATTAAATACAGTACAATGAAACAGTGCCCTACACTGAACAATGTAAAATTAAACACAGCCCGACATTAAATACAGTACAATGAAACAGTGACCTACACTGAACAATGTAACATTAAACAGAGCCCGACATTAAATACGGGACAATGAAACAGTGCCCGACAGTGAACAATGTAAAATTAAACAGAGCACGACATTAAATACAGTACACTGTAACAGTGCCGTCCACTGAGCAAGGTAAAATTAAACACAGCCCGACATTAAATACGGTACAATGAAACAGTGCCCTACACTGAACAATGTAAAATTAAACAGAGCCCAACATTAAATACGGCACAATGAAAGAGTGCCCTACAGTGAACAATGTACAATTAAACACAGCCCGACATTAAAGACAGTACAATGAAACAGTGCCCTACACTGAATAATGTAAAATTAAACAGAGCCCGACATTAAATACAGCACAATGAAACAATGCCCTACAGTGAACAATGTAAAGTTAAACACAGCCCGACATTAAATACGGTAAAATGAAACAGTGCCCTACACTGAACAAGGTATATTTAAACAGAGCCCGACATTAAATACAGTACACTGTAACAGTGCCGTCCACTGAGCAAGGTAAAATTAAACACAGCCCGACATTAAATACGGTACAATGAAACAGTGCCCTACACTGAACAATGTAAAATTAAACAGAGCCCAACATTAAATACGGCACAATGAAAGAGTGCCCTACAGTGAACAATGTACAATTAAACACAGCCCGACATTAAAGACAGTACAATGAAACAGTGCCCTACACTGAATAATGTAAAATTAAACAGAGCCCGACATTAAATACAGCACAATGAAACAATGCCCTACAGTGAACAATGTAAAGTTAAACACAGCCCGACATTAAATACGGTAAAATGAAACAGTGCCCTACACTGAACAAGGTATATTTAAACAGAGCCCGACATTAAATACGGTACAAGGAAACAGTGCCCTACACTGAACAAGGTAAAATTAAACAGAGCCCGACATTAAATACAGTACAATGAAACAGTGACCTACAGTAAACAAGGCAAAATTAAACAGAGCCCGACATTAAATACGGTACAATGAAACAGTGCCCTACTATGAACAATGTACAATTAAACACAGCCCGACATTAAATACGGTACAATGAAACAGTGCCCTACACTGAACAAGGTAAAATTAAACACAGCCCGACATTAAATACGGTAAAATGAAACAGTGCCCTACACTGAACAATGTTAAATTAAACACAGCCCGGCATTAAATACAGTACAATGAAACAGTGACCTACAGTAAACAAGGCAAAATTAAACAGAGCCCGTCATTAAAGACTGTACAATGAAACAGTGCCCTACACTGAATAATGTAAAATTAAACAGAGCCCGACATTAAATACAGCACAATGAAACAATGCCCTACAGTGAACAATGTAAAGTTAAACACAGCCCGACATTACATACGGTAAAATGAAACGGTGCCCTACACTGAACAAGGTAAAATTAAACAAAGCCCGACATTAAATACAGTACAATGAAACAGTGACCTACAGTGAACAAGGTAAAATTAAACAGAGCCCGACATTAAATACAGTACAATGAAACAGTGCCCTACAGTGAACAAGGTAAAATTAAACAGAGCCCGACATTAAATACAGTACAATGAAACAGTGCCCTACATGCAACGAGGTAAAATTAAACAGAGCCCGACATTAAATACAGTACAATGTAACAGTGCCCTCCACTGAGCAAGGTAAAATTAAACACAGCCCAACATTAAATACGGTACAATGAAACAGTGTCCTACAGTGAACAATGTACAATCAAACACAGCCCGACATTAAATACGGTAATATGAAACAGTGCCCTACACTGAACAAGGTAAAATTAAACACAGCCCGATATTAAATACGATACAATGAAACAGTGCCCTACACTGAACAAGGTAAAATTAAACAGAGCCCGACATTAAATACAGTACAATGAAACAGTGCCCTACAGTAAACAAGGTAAAATTAAACACAGCCCGACAATAAATACGGTACAGTGAAACAGTGCCCTACAGTAAACAAGGCAAAATTAAACAGAGCCCAACATTAAATACAGTACAATGAAACAGTGCCCTACACTGAATAATGTAACATTAAACAGAGCCCGACATTAAATAAGGGACAATGAAACTGTGCCCGACAGTGAACAAGGTAAAATTAAACAGAGCCCAACATTAAATACAGCACAATGAAACAATGCCCTACAGTGAAGAATGTAAAATTAAACACAGACCTACATTAAATACAGTACAATGAAACAGTGACCTCCAGTGAACAATGTAAAATTAAACATAGCCCGACATTAAATACGGTACAATGAAACAGTGCCCTACAGTGAACAATGTAAAATTAAACAGAGCACGACATTAAATACGGTACAATGAAACAGTGCCCTCCACTGAACAATGTAAAATTAAACACAGCCCGGCATTAAATACAGTACAATGAACCAGTGACCTACAGTAAACAAGGCAAAATTATACAGAGCCCGACATTAAAGACAGTACAATGAAACAGTGCCCTACACTGAATAATGTAAAATTAAACACAGCCCGACATTAAATACAGTACAATGAAACAGTGCCCTACACTGAACTTGGTAAAATTAAACAGAGCCCGACATTAAATACGGTACAATGAAACAGTGCCCTACAGTGAACAATGTAAAATAAAACAATGCCCGACATTAAATACGGTACAATGAAACAGTGCCCTACATTGAACAATGTACAATGAAACACAGCCCGACAGTAAATACGGTACAATGAAACAGTGCCCTACACTGAACAATGTAAAATTAAACAGAGCCCGACATTAAATACGGTACAGTGAAACAGTGCCCTACACTGAACAATGTAAAATTAAACAGAGCCCGACATTAAATACAGTACAATGAATCAGTGCCCGACACTGAACAATGTAAAATTAAACACAGCCCGACATTAAAGACAGTACAATGAAACAGTGCCCTACAATGAATAATGTAAAATTAAACAGAGCCCGACATTAAATACAGCACAATGAAACAATGCCCTACAGTGAACAATGTAAAGTTAAACACAGCCCGACATTAAATACGGTAAAATGAAACAGTGCCCTACACTGAACAAGGTATATTTAAACAGAGCCCGACATTAAATACGGTACAAGGAAACAGTGCCCTACACTGAACAAGGTAAAATTAAACAGAGCCCGACATTAAATACAGTACAATGAAACAGTGACCTACACTGAACAATGGAACATTAAACAGAGCGCGACATTAAATACGGGACAACGAAACAGTGCCCGACAGTGAACAAGGTAAAATTAAACAGAGCCCAACATTAAATACGGGACAATGAAACAGTGCCCTACAGTGAACAATTTTAGATTAAACAGAGCACGACATTAAATACAGTACAATGTAACAGTGTCCTCCACTGAGCAAGGTAAAATTAAACACAGCCCGACATTAAATACGGTACAATGAAACAGTGCCCTACAGTGAACAATGTACAATTAAACACAGCCCGACATTAAATACGGTACAATGAAACAGTGCCCTACACTGAACAAGGTAAAATTAAACACAGCCCGACATTAAATACGGTAAAATGAAACAGTGCCCTACAGTGAACAATGTAAAGTTAAACACAGCCCGACATTAAATACGGTACAATGAAACAGTGCCCTACAGTGAACAATGTAAAATAAAACACTGCCCGACATTAAATACGGTACAATGAAACAGTGCCCTACATTGAACAATGTACAATGAAACACAGCCCGACAGTAAATACGGTACAATGAAACAGTGCCCTACACTGAACAATGTAAAATTAAACAGAGCCCGACATTAAATACGGTACAGTGAAACAGTGCCCTACACTGTAAATGTAAAATTAAACAGAGCCCGACATTAAATACAGTACAATGAATCAGTGCCCTACACTGAACAATGTAAAATTAAACACAGCCCGACATTAAAGACAGTACAATGAAACAGTGCCCTACACTGAATAATGTAAAATTAAACAGAGCCCGACATTAAATACAGCACAATGAAACAATGCCCTACAGTGAACAATGTAAAGTTAAACACAGCCCGACATTAAATACGGTAAAATGAAACACTGCCCTACACTGAACAAGGTATATTTAAACAGAGCCCGACATTAAATCCGGTACAAGGAAACAGTGCCCTACACTGAACAAGGTAAAATTAAACAGAGCACGACATTAAATACAGTACAATGAAACAGTGACCTACAGTAAACAAGGCAAAATTGAACAGAGCCCGACATTAAATACAGTACAATGTAACAGTGCCCTCCACTGAGCAACGTAAACTTAAACACAGCCCGACATTAAATACGGTACAATGAAACAGTGACCTACAGTAAACAAGGCAAAATTAAACAGAGCCCGACATTAAATACAGTACAATGAAACAGTGCCCTACACTGAACAAGGTAAAATTAAACAGAGCCCTACATTAAATACAGTACAATGAAACAGTGCCCTACACTGAACAATGTAAAATTAAACACAGCCCGACATTAAATACAGTACAATGAAACAGTGACCTACACTGAACAATGTAACATTAAACAGAGCCCGACATTAAATACGGGACAATGAAACAGTGCCCGACAGTGAACAATGTAAAATTAAACAGAGCACGACATTAAATACAGTACACTGTAACAGTGCCGTCCACTGAGCAAGGTAAAATTAAACACAGCCCGACATTAAATACGGTACAATGAAACAGTGCCCTACACTGAACAATGTAAAATTAAACAGAGCCCAACATTAAATACGGCACAATGAAAGAGTGCCCTACAGTGAACAATGTACAATTAAACACAGCCCGACATTAAAGACAGTACAATGAAACAGTGCCCTACACTGAATAATGTAAAATTAAACAGAGCCCGACATTAAATACAGCACAATGAAACAATGCCCTACAGTGAACAATGTAAAGTTAAACACAGCCCGACATTAAATACGGTAAAATGAAACAGTGCCCTACACTGAACAAGGTATATTTAAACAGAGCCCGACATTAAATACAGTACACTGTAACAGTGCCGTCCACTGAGCAAGGTAAAATTAAACACAGCCCGACATTAAATACGGTACAATGAAACAGTGCCCTACACTGAACAATGTAAAATTAAACAGAGCCCAACATTAAATACGGCACAATGAAAGAGTGCCCTACAGTGAACAATGTACAATTAAACACAGCCCGACATTAAAGACAGTACAATGAAACAGTGCCCTACACTGAATAACGTAAAATTAAACAGAGCCCGACATTAAATACAGCACAATGAAACAATGCCCTACAGTGAACAATGTAAAGTTAAACACAGCCCGACATTAAATACGGTAAAATGAAACAGTGCCCTACACTGAACAAGGTATATTTAAACAGAGCCCGACATTAAATACGGTACAAGGAAACAGTGCCCTACACTGAACAAGGTAAAATTAAACAGAGCCCAACATTAAATACGGCACAATGAAAGAGTGCCCTACAGTGAACAATGTACAATTAAACACAGCCCGACATTAAAGACAGTACAATGAAACAGTGCCCTACACTGAATAATGTAAAATTAAACAGAGCCCGACATTAAATACAGCACAATGAAACAATGCCCTACAGTGAACAATGTAAAGTTAAACACAGCCCGACATTAAATACGGTAAAATGAAACAGTGCCCTACACTGAACAAGGTATATTTAAACAGAGCCCGACATTAAATACGGTACAAGGAAACAGTGCCCTACACTGAACAAGGTAAAATTAAACAGAGCCCGACATTAAATACAGTACAATGAAACAGTGACCTACAGTAAACAAGGCAAAATTAAACAGAGCCCGACATTAAATACGGTACAATGAAACAGTGCCCTACTATGAACAATGTACAATTAAACACAGCCCGACATTAAATACGGTACAATGAAACAGTGCCCTACACTGAACAAGGTAAAATTAAACACAGCCCGACATTAAATACGGTAAAATGAAACAGTGCCCTACACTGAACAATGTTAAATTAAACACAGCCCGGAATTAAATACAGTACAATGAAACAGTGACCTACAGTAAACAAGGCAAAATTAAACAGAGCCCGTCATTAAATACTGTACAATGAAACAGTGCCCTACACTGAATAATGTAAAATTAAACAGAGCCCGACATTAAATACAGCACAATGAAACAATGCCCTACAGTGAACAATGTAAAGTTAAACACAGCCCGACATTACATACGGTAAAATGAAACGGTGCCCTACACTGAACAAGGTAAAATTAAACAAAGCCCGACATTAAATACAGTACAATGAAACAGTGACCTACAGTGAACAAGGTAAAATTAAACAGAGCCCGACATTAAATACAGTACAATGAAACAGTGCCCTACAGTGAACAAGGTAAAATTAAACAGAGCCCGACATTAAATACAGTACAATGAAACAGTGCCCTACATGCAACGAGGTAAAATTAAACAGAGCCCGACATTAAATACAGTACAATGTAACAGTGCCCTCCACTGAGCAAGGTAAAATTAAACACAGCCCAACATTAAATACGGTACAATGAAACAGTGTCCTACAGTGAACAATGTACAATCAAACACAGCCCGACATTAAATACGGTAATATGAAACAGTGCCCTACACTGAACAAGGTAAAATTAAACACAGCCCGATATTAAATACGATACAATGAAACAGTGCCCTACACTGAACAAGGTAAAATTAAACAGAGCCCGATATTAAATACAGTACAATGAAACAGTGCCCTACAGTGAACAATGAACAATTAAACACAGCCCGACATTAAATACGGTACAATGAAACAGTGCCCTACAGTGAACAATGTACAATTAAACACAGCCCGACAGTAAATACGGTACAATGAAACAGTGCCCTACACTGAACAAGGTAAAATTAAACAGAGCCCGACATTAAAAAAGTTACAATGAAACAGTGCCCTACAGTGAACAATGTAAAATTAAACACAGCCCGACATTAAATACGGTACAATGAATCAGTGCCCTACCAGCAACAATGTAAAATTAAACAGAACCCGACATTAAATACGGTACAATGAAACAGTGCCCTACAGTGAACAACGTAAAATTAAACAGAGCCCGACGTTAAATACAGTACAATGAAACAGGGCCCTAATGTGAACAATGTAAAATAAAACAGAGCCCGACATTAAATACAGTACAATGAAACAGTGACCTACAGTAAACAACGCAAAATTAAACAGAGCCCTACATTAAATACAGTACAATGAAACAGTGCCCTACACTGAACAACGTAAACTTAAACACAGCCCGACATTAAATACGGTACAATGAATCAGTGCCCTACACTGAACAATGTAAAATTAAACACAGCCCGGTATTAAATACAGTACTATGAAACAGTGACCTACACTGAATAATATAAAATTAAACAGAGCCCGACATTAAATACGGGACAATGAAACAGTGCACAACAGTGAACAAGGTAAAATTAAACAGAGCCCAACATTAAATACAGCACAATGAAACAGTGCCCTACAGTGAACAATGTAAAGTTAAACACAGCCCGACATTAAATACGGTACAATGAAACAGTGCCCTACACTGAACAATGTAACATTAAACAGAGCCCTACATTAAATACGGGACAACGAAACAGTGCCCGACAGTGCACAAGGTAAAATTAAACAGAGCCCAACATTAAATACGGTACAATGAAACAGTGCCCTACACTGAACAATGTAACATTAAACAGAGCCCGACATTAAATACGGGACAACGAAACAGTGCCCGACAGTGAACAAGGTAAAATTAAACAGAGCCCAACATTAAATACGGTACAATGAAACAATGCCCTATAGTGAACAATGTAAAATTAAACAGAGCACGACATTAAATACAGTACAATGTAACAGTGCCCTCCACTGAGCAAGGTAAAATTAAACACAGCCCGACATTAAATACGGTACAATGAAACAGTGCCCTACAGTGAACAATGTACAATTAAAGACAGCCCGACATTAAATACGGTACAATGAAACAGTGCCCTGCAGTGAACAATGTACAATTAAACACAGCCCGACATTAAATACGGTACAATGAAACAGTGCCCTACACTGATCAAGGTAAAATTAAACACAGCCCGACATTAAATACGGTAAAATGAAACAGTGCCCTACACTGCACAATGTACAATTAAACAGAGCCCGACATTAAATACGGTACAGTGAAACAGTGCCCTGCACTGAACTATGTAAAATTAAACACAGCCCGACATTAAGTACAGTACAATGAAACAGTGCCCTACACTGAACAATGTAAACTTAAACACAGCCCGACATTAAATACGGTACAATGAATCAGTGCCCTACACTGAACAATGTAAACTTAAACACAGCCCGACATTAAATACGGTAAAATGAATCAGTGCCCTAAACTGAACAAGGTAAAATTAAACAGAGCCCGACTTTAAATACGGTAAAATGAAACAGTGCCCTACACTGAACAAGGTAAAATTAAACAGAGCCCGACATTAAATACAGTACAATGAAACAGTGCGCTACAGTAAACAAGGCAAAATTAAACAGAGCCCGACATTAAATACAGTACAATAAAACAATGCCCTACACTGAACAATGTAAACTTAAACACAGCCCGACATTAAATACGGTACAATGAATCAGTGCCCTACACTGAACAATGCAAAATTAAACACAGCCCGGCATTAAATACAGTCCAATGAAACAGTGACCTACAGTAAACAAGGCAAAATTAAACAGAGCCCGACATTAAATACGGGACAACGAAACAGTGCCCGACAGTGAACAAGGTAAAATTAGACAGAGCCCAACATTAAATACGGTACAATGAAACAGTGCCCTTGAGTGAACAATGTAAAATTAAACAGAGCACGACATTAAATACAGTACAATGAAACAGTGCCCTACACTGAATAATGTAAAATTAAACAGAGCCCGACATTAAATACGGGACAATGAAAGAGTGCCCGACAGTGAACAATGTAAAATTAAAGAGAGCACGACATTAAATACATTACAATGTAATAGTGCCCTCCACTGAGCAAGGTAAAATTAAACAGAGCACGACATTAAATACGGTACACTGAAACAGTGCCCTACACTGAGCAATGTAAAATTAAACATAGCCCGACATTAAATACGGTACAATGAAACAGTGCCCTACAGTGAACAATGTAAAATTAAACAGAGAACGACATTAAATACAGTACAATGTAACAGTGCCCTACACTGAGCAAGGTAAAATTAAACACAGCACGACATTAAATACAGTACAATGAAACAGTGACCTACAGTGAACAATGTAAAATTAAACATAGCCCGACATTAAATACGGTACAATGAAACAGTGCCCTACAGTGAACAATGTAAAATTAAACAGAGCCCGACATTAAATACAGTACAATGAAACAATGCCCTACAGTGAACAATGTAAAATTAAACAGAGCACGACATTAAATACAGTACAATGTAACAGTGTCCTCCACTGAGCAAGGTAAAATTAAACACAGCCCGACATTAAATACGGTACAATGAAACAATGCCCGACAGTGAACAATGTACAATTAAACACAGCCCAACATTAAATACGGTACAATGAAACAGTGCCCTACAGTGAATAATGTACAATTAAACACAGCCCAACATTAAATACTAAACAGTGAAACAGTGCCCTACACTGAACAAGGTAAAATTAAACACAGCCCGACATTAAATACGTTACAATGAAACAGTGCCCTACACTGAACAATGTAAAATTAAACACAGCCCGACATTAAATACGGTACAATGAAACAGTGCCCTACACTGAACAAGGTAAAATTAAACAGAGCCCGACATTAAATACAGTACAATGAAACAGTGCCCTACAGTGAACAATGTACAATTAAACACAGCTCAACATTAAATACGGTACAGTGAAACAGTGCCCTACACTGAACAAGGTAAAATTAAACAGAGCCCGACATTAAATACGGTACAATGAAACAGTGCCCTACACTGAACAAGGTAAAATTAAACAGAGCCCGACATTAAATACGGTACAATGAAACAGTGCCCTACATTGAACAGTGTACAATTAAACACAGCCCGACAGTAAATACGGTACAATGAAACAGTGCCCTACACTGAACAAGGTAAATTTAAACAGAGCCCGACATTAAATACGGTACGATGAAACAGTGCCCTACACTGAACAAGGTAAAATTAAACAGAGCCCGACATTAAATACGGTACAATGAAACAGTGCCCTACAGTGAACAATGTAAAATTAAACACAGCACGACATTAAATACGGTACAATGAATCAGTGCCCTACCAGCAACAATGTAAAATTAAACAGAGCTAGACATTAAATACGGTACAATGAAACAGTGCCCTACAGTGAACAACGTAAAATTAAACAGAGCCCGACATTAAATACAGTACAATGAAACAGGGCCCTAATGTGAACAATGTAAAATAAAACAGAGCCCGACATTAAATACGGTAGAATGAAACATTGCCCTACAGTGAACAATGTAAAATTAAACAGAGCCCGACATTAAATACGGTACAATGAATCAGTGCCCTACACTGAACAATGTAAAATTAAACACAGCCCGACATTAAATACAGTAAAATGAAACGGTGCCCTACAAGCAACAAGGTAAAATTAAACAGAGCCCGACATTAAATACGGTAGAATGAAACAGTGCCCTACACTGAACAATGTAAAATTAAACAGAGCCCGACATTAAATAAGGTGCAATGAAACAGTGACCTACAGTGAACAATGTAAACATAAACACAGCCCGACATTAAATACGGTAAAATGAAACAGTGCTCTACACTGAACAAGGTAAAATTAAACAGAGCCCGACATTAAATACGGTACAATGAAACAGTGCCCTACACTGAACAAGGTAAAATTAAACAGAGCCCGACATTAAATACAGTACAATGAAACAGTGCCCGACACTGAACAATGTAAAATTAAACACAGCCCGGCATTAAATACGGTACAATGAAACAGTGCCCTCCACTGAACAATGTAAAATTAAACACGGCCCGGCATCAAATACAGTACAATGAACCAGTGACCTACAGAAAACAAGGCAAAATTATACAGAGCCCGACATTAAAGACAGTACAATGAAACAGTGCCCTACACTGAATAATGTAAAATTAAACAGAGCCCGACATTAAATACGGGACAATGAAACAGTGCCCAACACTGAACAAGGTAAAATTAAACACAGCCCGACATTAAATACGGTACAATGAATCAGTGCCCTACACTGAACAATGTAAAATTAAACACAGCCCGGCATTAAATACAGTACAATGAAACAGTGACCTACAGTAAACAAGGCAAAATTAAACAGAGCCCGACATTAAAGACAGTACAATGAAACAGTGCCCTAGACTGAACAAGGTAAAATTAAACAGAGCCCGACATTAAATACGGTACAATGAAACAGTGCCCTACACTGAACAATGTAAAATTAAACATAGCCCGACATTAAATACGGTACAATGAAACAGTGCACTACAGTGAACAATGTAAAATTAAACAGAGAACGACATTAAATACAGTAAAATGTAACAGTGCCCTACACTGAGCAAGGTAAAATTAAACACAGCCCGACATTAAATACAGTACAATGAAACAGTGACCTACAGTGAACAATGTAAAATTAAACATAGCCCGACATTAAATGCGGTACAATGAAACAGTGCCCTACAGTGAACAATGTAAAATTAAACAGAGCACGACATTAAATACAGTACAATGTAACAGTGCCCTCCACTGAGCAAGGTAAAATTAAACACAGCCCGACATTAAATACGGTACAATGAAACAGTGCCCTACAGTGAACAATGTACAATTAAACACAGCCCAACATTAAATACGGTACAATGAAACAGTGCCCTACAGTGAACAATGTACAATTAAACACATCCCAACATTAAATACGGTACAGTGAAACAGTGCCCTACACTGAACAAGGTAAAATTAAACACAGCCCGACATTAAATACGTTACAATGAAACAGTGCCCTACACTGAACAATGTAAAATTAAACACAGCCCGACATTAAATACGGTACAATGAAACAGTGCCCTACACTGAACAAGGTAAAACTAAACAGAGCCCGACATTAAATACAGTACAATGAAACAGTGCCCTACACTGAGCAAGGTAAAATTAAACAGAGCCCGACATTAAATACAGTACAATGAATCAGTGCCCTACAGTGAACAATGTACAATTAAACACAGCCCGACATTAAATACAGTACAATAAAACAGTGCCCTACACTGAACAATGTAAACTTCAACACAGCCCGACATTAAATACGGTACAATGAAACAGTGCCCTACACTGAACAAGGTAAATTTAAACAGAGCCCGACATTAAATACGGTACAATGAAACAGTGGCCTACACTGAACAAGGTAAAATTAAACAGAGCCCGACATTAAATACGGTACAATGAAACAGTGCCCTACAGTGAACAATGTAAAATTAAACACAGCACGACATTAAATACGGTACAATGAATCAGTGCCCTACCAGCAACAATGTAAAATTAAACAGAGCTAGACATTAAATACGGTACAATGAAACAGTGCCCTACAGTGAACAACGTAAAATTAAACAGAGCCCGACATTAAATACGTTAGAATGAAACATTGCCCTACAGTGAACAATATAAAATTAAACAGAGCCCGACATTAAATACGGTACAATGAATCAGTGCCCTACACTGAACAATGTAAAATTAAACACAGCCCGACATTAAATACAGTAAAATGAAACGGTGCCCTACAAGCAACAAGGTAAAATTAAACAGAGCCCGACATTAAATACGGTAGAATGAAACAGTGCCCTACACTGAACAATGTAAAATTAAACAGAGCCCGACATTAAATAAGGTGCAATGAAACAGTGACCTACAGTGAACAATGTAAACATAAACACAGCCCGACATTAAATACGGTAAAATGAAACAGTGCTCTACACTGAACAAGGTAAAATTAAACAGAGCCCGACATTAAATACGGTACAATGAAACAGTGCCCTACACTGAACAAGGTAAAATTAAACAGAGCCCGACATTAAATACAGTACAATGAAACAGTGCCCGACACTGAACAATGTAAAATTAAACACAGCCCGGCATTAAATACAGTACAATGAACCAGTGACCTACAGTAAACAAGGCAAAATTATACAGAGCCCGACATTAAAGACAGTACAATGAAACAGTGCCCTACACTGAACAATGTAAAATTAAACACAGCCCGACATTAAATACGGTACAATGAAACAGTGCCCTACACTGAACAAGGTAAAATTAAACAGAGCCCGACATTAAATACAGTACAATGAAACAGTGCCCTACACTGAACAAGGTAAAATTAAACACAGCCCGACATTAAATACAGTACAATGAAACAGTGACCTACAGTGAACAATGTAAAATTAAACATAGCCCGACATTAAATGCGGTACAATGAAACAGTGCCCTACAGTGAACAATGTAAAATTAAACAGAGCACGACATTAAATACAGTACAATGTAACAGTGCCCTCCACTGAGCAAGGTAAAATTAAACACAGCCCGACATTAAATACGGTACAATGAAACAGTGCCCTACAGTGAACAATGTACAATTAAACACAGCCCAACATAAAATACGGTACAATGAAACAGTGCCCTACAGTGAACAATGTACAATTAAACACATCCCAACATTAAATACGGTACAGTGAAACAGTGCCCTACACTGAACAAGGTAAAATTAAACACAGCCCGACATTAAATACGTTACAATGAAACAGTGCCCTGCACTGAACAATGTAAAATTAAACACAGCCCGACATTAAATACGGTACAATGAAACAGTGCCCTACACTGAACAAGGTAAAATTAAACAGAGCCCGACATTAAATACAGTACAATGAAACATTGCCCTACAGTGAACAATTCACAATTAAACACAGCCCAACATTAAATACGGTACAGTGAAACAGTGCCCTACACTGAACAAGGTAAAATTAAACACAGCCCGACATTAAATACGTTACAATGAAACAGTGCCCTAGACGGAACAATGTAAAATTAAACACAGCCCGACATTAAATACGGTACAATGAAACAGTGCCCTACACTGAACAAGGTAAAATTAAACAGAGCCCGACATTAAATACGGTACAATGAAACAGTGCCCTACACTGAGCAAGGTAAAATTAAACAGAGCCCGACATTAAATACAGTACAATGAAACAGTGCCCTAAAGTGAACAATGTACAATTAAACACAGCCCGACATTAAATACAGTACAATAAAACAGTGCCCTACACTGAACAATGTAAACTTAAACACAGCCCGACATTAAATACGGTACAATGAATCAGTGCCCTACACTGAACAATGCAAAATTAAACACAGCCCGGCATTAAATACAGTCCAATGAAACAGTGACCTACAGTAAACAAGGCAAAATTAAACAGAGCCCGACATTAAAGACAGTACAATGAAACAGTGCCCTACACTGAATAATGTAAAATTAAACAGAGCCCGACATTAAATACGGGACAATGAAACAGTGCCCAACAGTGAACAATGTAAAATTAAACAGAGCCCAACATTAAATACAGCACAATGAAACAATGCCCTACAGTGAACAATGTAAAGTTAAACACAGCCCGACATTAAATACGGTAAAATGAAACACTGCCCTACACTAAACAAGGTAAAATTAAACAGAGCCCGACAATAAATACGGGACAACGAAACAGTGCCCTACACTGAATAATGTAAAATTAAACAGAGCCCGACATTAAATACGGGACAATGAAAGAGTGCCCTACAGTGAACAAGGTAAAATTAAACAGAGCACGACATTAAATACAGTACAATGTAGCAGTGCCCTCCACTGAGCAAGGTAAAATTAAACAGAGCACGACATTAAATACGGTACACTGAAACAGTGCCCTACACTGAGCAATGTAAAATTAAACATAGCCCGACATTAAATACGGTACAATGAAACAGTGCCCTACAGTGAACAATGTAAAATTAAACAGAGAACGACATTAAATACAGTACAATGAAACAGTCCCCTACAGTGAACAATGTACAATTAAACACAGCCCGACATTAAATACGGTACAATGAAACAGTGCCCTACACTGAACAATGTAAAATTAAACATAGCCCGACATTAAATTCGGTACAATGAAACAGTGCCCTACAGTGAACAATGTAAAATTAAACAGAGCACGACATTAAATACAGTACAATGTAACAGTGTCCTCCACTGAGCAAGGTAAAATTAAACACAGCCCGACATTCAATACGGTACAATGCAACAGTGCCCGACAGTGAACAATGTACAATTAAACACAGCCCAACATTAAATACGGTACAATGAAACAGTGCCCTACAGTGAACAGTGTACAATTAAACACAGCCCGACAGTAAATACGGTACAATGAAACAGTGCCCTACACTGAACAAGGTAAAATTAAACAGAGCCCGACATTAAATACGGTACAATGAAACAGTGCCCTACACTGAATAAGGTAAAATTAAACAGAGCCCGACATTAAATACGGTACAATGAAACAGTGCCCTACAGTGAACAATGTAAAATTAAACACAGCCCGACATTAAATACGGTACAATGAATCAGTGCCCTACCAGCAACAATGTAAAATTAAACAGAGCTAGACATTAAATACGGTACAATGAAATAGTGCCCTACAGTGAACAACGTAAAATTAAACAGAGCCCGACATTAAATACAGTACAATGAAACAGGGCCCTAATGTGAACAATGTAAAATAAAACAGAGCCCGACATTAAATACGGTACAATGAAACAGTGCCCTACAGTGAACAATGTAAAATTAAACAGAGCCCGACATTAAATACGGTACAATGAATCAGTGCCCTACACTGAACAATGTAAAATTAAACACAGCCCGACATTAAAAACAGTAAAATGAAACAGTGCCCTACAAGCAACAAGGTAAAATTAAACAGAGCCCGACATTAAATACGGTAGAATGAAACAGTGCACTACACTGAACAAGGTAAAATTAAACACAGCCCGACATTAAATACGGTGCAATGAAACAGTGACCTACAGTGAACAATGTAAACATAAACACAGCCCGACATTAAATACAGTACAATGAAACAGTGACCTACAGTAAACATGGCAAAATTAAACAGAGCCCGACATTAAATACAGTACAATGAAACAGTGCCCTCCACTGAACAATGTAAATTTAAACACAGCCCGACATTAAACACGGTACAATGAATCAGTGCCCAACATTGAACAAGGTAAAATTAAACACAGCCCGACATTAAATACAGTACAATGAAACAATGCCCTACAGTGAACAATGTAAAGTTAAACACAGCCCGACATTAAATACGGTACAATGAAACAGTGCCCTACACTGAATAAGGTAAAATTAAACAGAGCCCGACATTAAATACGGTACAATGAAACAGTGCCCTACAGTGAACAATGTAAAATTAAACACAGCCCGACATTAAATACGGTACAATGAATCAGTGCCCTACCAGCAACAATGTAAAATTAAACAGAGCTAGACATTAAATACGGTACAATGAAATAGTGCCCTACAGTGAACAACGTAAAATTAAACAGAGCCCGACATTAAATACAGTACAATGAAACAGGGCCCTAATGTGAACAATGTAAAATAAAACAGAGCCCGACATTAAATACGGTACAATGAAACAGTGCCCTACAGTGAACAATGTAAAATTAAACAGAGCCCGACATTAAATACGGTACAATGAATCAGTGCCCTACACTGAACAATGTAAAATTAAACACAGCCCGACATTAAAAACAGTAAAATGAAACAGTGCCCTACAAGCAACAAGGTAAAATTAAACAGAGCCCGACATTAAATACGGTAGAATGAAACAGTGCACTACACTGAACAAGGTAAAATTAAACACAGCCCGACATTAAATACGGTGCAATGAAACAGTGACCTACAGTGAACAATGTAAACATAAACACAGCCCGACATTAAATACAGTACAATGAAACAGTGACCTACAGTAAACATGGCAAAATTAAACAGAGCCCGACATTAAATACAGTACAATGAAACAGTGCCCTCCACTGAACAATGTAAATTTAAACACAGCCCGACATTAAACACGGTACAATGAATCAGTGCCCAACATTGAACAAGGTAAAATTAAACACAGCCCGACATTAAATACAGTACAATGAAACAATGCCCTACAGTGAACAATGTAAAGTTAAACACAGCCCGACATTAAATACGGTAAAATGAAACAGTGCCCTACACTGAACAAGGTAAAATTAAACACAGCCCGACATTAAATACAGTACAATGAAACAGTGCCCTACACTGAACAAGGTAAAATTAAACAGAGCCCGACATTAAATACAGTACAATGAAACAGTGACCTACAGTGAACAATGTAAAATTAAACATAGCCCGACATTAAATACGGTACAATGAAACAGTGCCCTACAGTGAACAATGTAAAATTAAACAGAGCACGACATTAAATACAGTACAATGTAACAGTGCCCTCCACTGAGCAAGGTAAAATTAAACACAGCCCGACATTAAATACGGTACAATGAAACAGTGCCCTACAGTGAACAACGTACAATTAAACACAGCCCAACATTAAATACGGTACAATGAAACAGTGCCCTACAGTGAACAATGTACAATTAAACACAGCCCAACATTAAATACGGTACAGTGAAACAGTGCCCTACACTGAACAAGGTAAAATTAAACACAGCCCGACATTAAATACGTTACAATGAAACAGTGCCCTACACTGAACAATGTAAAATTAAACACAGCCCGACTTTAAATACGGTACAATGAAACAGTGCCCTACACTGAACAAGGTAAAATTAAACAGAGCCCGACATTAAATTCAGTACAATGAAACAGTGCCCTACAGTGAACAATGTACAATTAAACACAGCCCAACATTAAATACGGTACAGTGAAACAGTGCCCTACACTGAACAAGGTAAAATTAAACACAGCCCGACATTAAATACGTTACAATGAAACAGTGCCCTACACGGAACAATGTAAAATTAAACACAGCCCGACATTAAATACGGTACAATGAAACAGTGCCCTACACTGAACAAGGTAAAATTAAACAGAGCCCGACATTAAATACAGTACAATGAAACAGTGCCCTACAGTGAACAATGTACAATTAAACACAGCCCGACATTAAATACGGTACAATGAAACAGTGCCCCACAGTGAACAATGTACAATTAAACACAGCCCTACATTAAATACGTTACAATGAAACAGTGCCCTACACTGAACAATGTAAAATTAAACACAGCCCGACATTAAATACGGTACAATGAAACAGTGCCCTACACTGAACAAGGTAAAATTAAACAGAGCCCGACATTAAATACGGTACAATGAAACAGTGCCGTACACTGAACAAGGTAAAATTAAACAGAGCCCGACATTAAATACAGTACAATGAAACAGTGCCCTACAGTGAACAATGTACAATTAAACACAGCCCGACATTAAATACGGTAGAATGAAACAGTGCCCCACAGTGAACAATGTACAATTAAACACAGCCCGACAGTAAATACGGTACAATGAAACAGTGCCCTACACTGAACAAGGTACAATTAAACACAGCCCGACATTAAATACGTTACAATGAAACAGTGCCCTACACGGAACAATGTAAAATTAAACACAGCCCGACATTAAATACGGTACAATGAAACAGTGCCCTACACTGAACAAGGTAAAATTAAACAGAGCCCGACATTAAATACGGTACAATGAAACAGTGCCCTACACTGAACAAGGTAAAATTAAACAGAGCCCGACATTAAATACAGTACAATGAAACAGTGCCCTACAGTGAACAATGTACAATTAAACACAGCCCGACATTAAATACGGTACAATGAAACAGTGCCCCACAGTGAACAATGTACAATTAAACACAGCCCGACATTAAATACGGTACAATGAAACAGTGCCCTACACTGAACAAGGTAAAATTAAACAGAGCCCGACATTAAATACGGTACAATGAAACAGTGCCCTACACTGAACAAGGTAAAATTAAACAGAGCCCGACATTAAATACAGTACAATGAAACAGTGCCCTACAGTGAACAATGTACAATTAAACACAGCCCGACATTAAATACGGTACAATGAAACAGTGCCCCACAGTGAACAATGTACAATTAAGCACAGCCCGAAAGTAAATACGGTACAATGAAACAGTGCCCTACACTGAACAAGGTACAATTAAACACAGCCCGACAGTAAATACGGTACATTGAAACAGTGCCCTACACTGAACAATGTAAAATTAAACACAGCCCGACATTAAATACGGTGCAATGAAACAGTGACCTACAGTGAACAAGGTAAAATTAAACAGAGCCCGACATTAAATACAGTACAATGAAACAGTGACCTACAGTAAACAAGGCAAAATTAAACAGAGCCCGACATTAAATACAGTACAATGAAACAGTGCCCTACACTGAACAATGTAAACTTAAACGCAGCCCGACATTAAATACGGTACAATGAATCAGTGCCCTACACTGAACAATGTAAAATTAAACACAGCCCGGCATTAAATACAGGACAATGAAACAGTGACCTACAGTAAACAAGGCAAAATTAAACAGAGCCCGACATTAAAGACAGTACAATGAAACAGTGCCCTACACTGAATAATGTAAAATTAAACAGAGCCCGACATTATATACGGGACAATGAAACAGTGCCCAACAGTGAACAAGGTAAAATTAAACAGAGCCCAACATTAAATACAGCACAATGAAACAATGCCCTACAGTGAACAATGTAAAGTTAAACACAGCACGTCATTAAATACGGTACAATGAATCAGTGCCCTACCAGCAACAATGTAAAATTAAACAGAGCCCGACATTAAATCCGGTAATATGAAACAGTGCCCTACACTGAACAAGGTAAAATTAAACACAGGCCGACATTAAATACGGTACAATGAAACAGTGCCCTACACTGAACAAGGTAAAATTAAACAGAGCCCGACATTAAATACGGTACAATGAAACAGTGCCCTACAGTGAACAATGTAAAATTAAACACAGCCTGACATTAAATACGGTACAATGAAACAGTGCACTACACTGAACAATGTAAAATTAAACACAGCCCGACATTAAATACGGTGCAATGAAACAGTTACCTACAGTGAACAAGGTAAAATTAAACAGAGCCCGACACTAAATACGGTACAATGAAACAGTGCCCTACAAGCAACAAGGTAAAATTAAACAGAGCCCGACATTAAAGACAGTACAATGAAACAGTGCCCTACACTGAATAATGTAAAATTAAACAGAGCCCGACATTAAATACGGTGCAATGAAACAGTGACCTACAGTGAATAATGTAAACTTAAACACAGCCCGACATTAAATACGGTAAAATGAAACAGTGCCCTACACTGAACAAGGTAATATTAAACAGAACCCGACATTAAATACGGTACAATGAAACAGTGCCCTACACTGAACAAGGTAAAATTAAACAGAGTCCGACATTAAATACAGTACAATGAAACAGTGACCTACAGTAAACAAGGCAAAATTAAACAGAGCCCGTCATTAAATACAGTACAATGAAACAGTACCCTACACTGAACAATGTAAACTTAAACGCAGCCCGACATTAAATACGGTACAATGAATCAGTGCCCTACACTGAACAATGTAAAATTAAACACAGCCCGGGATTAAATACAGGACAATGAAACAGTGACCTACAGTAAACAAGGCAAAATTAAACAGAGCCCGATATTAAAGACAGTACAATGAAACAGTGCCCTACAGTGAACAATGTACAATTAAACACAGCCCAACATTAAATACGGTACAGTGAAACAGTGCCCTACACTGAACAAGGTAAAATTAAACACAGCCCGACATTAAATACGTTACAATGAAACAGTGCCCTACACGGAACAATGTAAAATTAAACACAGCCCGACATTAAATACGGTACAATGAAACAGTGCCCTACACTGAACAAGGTAAAATTAAACAGAGCCCGACATTAAATACAGTACAATGAAACAGTGCCCTACAGTGAACAATGTACAATTAAACACAGCCCGACATTAAATACGGTACAATGAAACAGTGCCCCACAGTGAACAATGTACAATTAAACACAGCCCTACATTAAATACGTTACAATGAAACAGTGCCCTACACTGAACAATGTAAAATTAAACACAGCCCGACATTAAATACGGTACAATGAAACAGTGCCCTACACTGAACAAGGTAAAATTAAACAGAGCCCGACATTAAATACGGTACAATGAAACAGTGCCGTACACTGAACAAGGTAAAATTAAACAGAGCCCGACATTAAATACAGTACAATGAAACAGTGCCCTACAGTGAACAATGTACAATTAAACACAGCCCGACATTAAATACGGTAGAATGAAACAGTGCCCCACAGTGAACAATGTACAATTAAACACAGCCCGACAGTAAATACGGTACAATGAAACAGTGCCCTACACTGAACAAGGTACAATTAAACACAGCCCGACATTAAATACGTTACAATGAAACAGTGCCCTACACGGAACAATGTAAAATTAAACACAGCCCGACATTAAATACGGTACAATGAAACAGTGCCCTACACTGAACAAGGTAAAATTAAACAGAGCCCGACATTAAATACGGTACAATGAAACAGTGCCCTACACTGAACAAGGTAAAATTAAACAGAGCCCGACATTAAATACAGTACAATGAAACAGTGCCCTACAGTGAACAATGTACAATTAAACACAGCCCGACATTAAATACGGTACAATGAAACAGTGCCCCACAGTGAACAATGTACAATTAAACACAGCCCGACATTAAATACGGTACAATGAAACAGTGCCCTACACTGAACAAGGTAAAATTAAACAGAGCCCGACATTAAATACGGTACAATGAAACAGTGCCCTACACTGAACAAGGTAAAATTAAACAGAGCCCGACATTAAATACAGTACAATGAAACAGTGCCCTACAGTGAACAATGTACAATTAAACACAGACCGACATTAAATACGGTAAAATGAAACAGTGCCCCACAGTGAACAATGTACAATTAAGCACAGCCCGAAAGTAAATACGGTACAATGAAACAGTGCCCTACACTGAACAAGGTACAATTAAACACAGCCCGACAGTAAATACGGTACATTGAAACAGTGCCCTACACTGAACAATGTAAAATTAAACACAGCCCGACATTAAATACGGTGCAATGAAACAGTGACCTACAGTGAACAAGGTAAAATTAAACAGAGCCCGACATTAAATACAGTACAATGAAACAGTGACCTACAGTAAACAAGGCAAAATTAAACAGAGCCCGACATTAAATACAGTACAATGAAACAGTGCCCTACACTGAACAATGTAAACTTAAACGCAGCCCGACATTAAATACGGTACAATGAATCAGTGCCCTACACTGAACAATGTAAAATTAAACACAGCCCGGCATTAAATACAGGACAATGAAACAGTGACCTACAGTAAACAAGGCAAAATTAAACAGAGCCCGACATTAAAGACAGTACAATGAAACAGTGCCCTACACTGAATAATGTAAAATTAAACAGAGCCCGACATTATATACGGGACAATGAAACAGTGCCCAACAGTGAACAAGGTAAAATTAAACAGAGCCCAACATTAAATACAGCACAATGAAACAATGCCCTACAGTGAACAATGTAAAGTTAAACACAGCACGTCATTAAATACGGTACAATGAATCAGTGCCCTACCAGCAACAATGTAAAATTAAACAGAGCCCGACATTAAATCCGGTAATATGAAACAGTGCCCTACACTGAACAAGGTAAAATTAAACACAGGCCGACATTAAATACGGTACAATGAAACAGTGCCCTACACTGAACAAGGTAAAATTAAACAGAGCCCGACATTAAATACGGTACAATGAAACAGTGCCCTACAGTGAACAATGTAAAATTAAACACAGCCTGACATTAAATACGGTACAATGAAACAGTGCACTACACTGAACAATGTAAAATTAAACACAGCCCGACATTAAATACGGTGCAATGAAACAGTTACCTACAGTGAACAAGGTAAAATTAAACAGAGCCCGACACTAAATACGGTACAATGAAACAGTGCCCTACAAGCAACAAGGTAAAATTAAACAGAGCCCGACATTAAAGACAGTACAATGAAACAGTGCCCTACACTGAATAATGTAAAATTAAACAGAGCCCGACATTAAATACGGTGCAATGAAACAGTGACCTACAGTGAATAATGTAAACTTAAACACAGCCCGACATTAAATACGGTAAAATGAAACAGTGCCCTACACTGAACAAGGTAATATTAAACAGAACCCGACATTAAATACGGTACAATGAAACAGTGCCCTACACTGAACAAGGTAAAATTAAACAGAGTCCGACATTAAATACAGTACAATGAAACAGTGACCTACAGTAAACAAGGCAAAATTAAACAGAGCCCGTCATTAAATACAGTACAATGAAACAGTACCCTACACTGAACAATGTAAACTTAAACGCAGCCCGACATTAAATACGGTACAATGAATCAGTGCCCTACACTGAACAATGTAAAATTAAACACAGCCCGGGATTAAATACAGGACAATGAAACAGTGACCTACAGTAAACAAGGCAAAATTAAACAGAGCCCGATATTAAAGACAGTACAATGAAACAGTGCCCTACACTGAATAATGTAAAATTAAACAGAGCCCGACATTAAATACGGGACAATGAAACAGTGCCCAACAGTGAACAAGGTAAAATTAAACAGAGCCCGACATTAAATACGGTACAATGAAACAATGCCCTGCAGTGAACAATGTAAAGTTAAACACAGCACGACATTAAATAAGGTAAAATGAATCAGTGCCCTACCAGCAACAATGTAAAATTAAACAGAGCCCGACATTAAATACGGTAATATGAAACAGTGCCCTACACTGAACAAGGTAAAATTAAACAGAGCCCGACATTAAATACGGTACAATGAAACAGTGCCCTACACTGAACAATGTAAAATTAAACATAGCCCGACATTAAATACGGTACAATGAAACAGTTCACTACAGTGAACAATGTAAAATTAAACAGAGAACGACATTAAATACAGTAAAATGTAACAGTGCCCTACACTGAGCAAGGTAAAATTAAACACAGCCCGACATTAAATACAGTACAATGAAACAGTGACCTACAGTGAACAATGTAAAATTAAACATAGCCCGACATTAAATGCGGTACAATGAAACAGTGCCCTACAGTGAACAATGTACAATTAAACACATCCCAACATTAAATACGGTACAGTGAAACAGTGCCCTACACTGAACAAGGTAAAATTAAACACAGCCCGACATTAAATACGTTACAATGAAACAGTGCCCTACACTGAACAATGTAAAATTAAACACAGCCCGACATTAAATACGATACAATGAAACAGTGCCCTACACTGAACAAGGTAAAATTAAACAGAGCCCGACATTAAATACAGTACAATGAAACAGTGCCCTACACTGAGCAAGGTAAAATTAAACAGAGCCCGACATTAAATACAGTACAATGAATCAGTGCCCTACAGTGAACAATGTACAATTAAACACAGCCCGACATTAAATACAGTACAATAAAACAGTGCCCTACACTGAACAATGTAAACTTCAACACAGCCCGACATTAAATACGGTACAATGAAACAGTGCCCTACACTGAACAAGGTAAATTTAAACAGAGCCCGACATTAAATACGGTACAATGAAACAGTGGCCTACACTGAACAAGGTAAAATTAAACAGAGCCCGACATTAAATACGGTACAATGAAACAGTGCCCTACAGTGAACAATGTAAAATTAAACACAGCACGACATTAAATACGGTACAATGAATCAGTGCCCTACCAGCAACAATGTAAAATTAAACAGAGCTAGACATTAAATACGGTACAATGAAACAGTGCCCTACAGTGAACAACGTAAAATTAAACAGAGCCCGACATTAAATACAGTACAATGAAACAGGGCCCTAATGTGAACAATGTAAAATAAAACAGAGCCCGACATTAAATACGTTAGAATGAAACATTGCCCTACAGTGAACAATATAAAATTAAACAGAGCCCGACATTAAATACGGTACAATGAATCAGTGCCCTACACTGAACAATGTAAAATTAAACACAGCCCGACATTAAATACAGTAAAATGAAACGGTGCCCTACAAGCAACAAGGTAAAATTAAACAGAGCCCGACATTAAATACGGTAGAATGAAACAGTGCCCTACACTGAACAATGTAAAATTAAACAGAGCCCGACATTAAATAAGGTGCAATGAAACAGTGACCTACAGTGAACAATGTAAACATAAACACAGCCCGACATTAAATACGGTAAAATGAAACAGTGCTCTACACTGAACAAGGTAAAATTAAACAGAGCCCGACATTAAATACGGTACAATGAAACAGTGCCCTACACTGAACAAGGTAAAATTAAACAGAGCCCGACATTAAATACAGTACAATGAAACAGTGCCCGACACTGAACAATGTAAAATTAAACACAGCCCGGCATTAAATACAGTACAATGAACCAGTGACCTACAGTAAACAAGGCAAAATTATACAGAGCCCGACATTAAAGACAGTACAATGAAACAGTGCCCTACACTGAACAATGTAAAATTAAACACAGCCCGACATTAAATACGGTACAATGAAACAGTGCCCTACACTGAACAAGGTAAAATTAAACAGAGCCCGACATTAAATACAGTACAATGAAACAGTGCCCTACACTGAACAAGGTAAAATTAAACACAGCCCGACATTAAATACGGTACAATGAAACAGTGCCCTACACTGAACAAGGTACAATTAAACACAGCCCGACAGTAAATACGGTACATTGAAACAGTGCCCTACACTGAACAATGTAAAATTAAACACAGCCCGACATTAAATACGGTGCAATGAAACAGTGACCTACAGTGAACAAGGTAAAATTAAACAGAGCCCGACATTAAATACAGTACAATGAAACAGTGACCTACAGTAAACAAGGCAAAATTAAACAGAGCCCGACATTAAATACAGTACAATGAAACAGTGCCCTACACTGAACAATGTAAACTTAAACGCAGCCCGACATTAAATACGGTACAATGAATCAGTGCCCTACACTGAACAATGTAAAATTAAACACAGCCCGGCATTAAATACAGGACAATGAAACAGTGACCTACAGTAAACAAGGCAAAATTAAACAGAGCCCGACATTAAAGACAGTACAATGAAACAGTGCCCTACACTGAATAATGTAAAATTAAACAGAGCCCGACATTATATACGGGACAGTGAAACAGTGCCCAACAGTGAACAAGGTAAAATTAAACAGAGCCCAACATTAAATACAGCACAATGAAACAATGCCCTACAGTGAACAATGTAAAGTTAAACACAGCACGTCATTAAATACGGTACAATGAATCAGTGCCCTACCAGCAACAATGTAAAATTAAACAGAGCCCGACATTAAATCCGGTAATATGAAACAGTGCCCTACACTGAACAAGGTAAAATTAAACACAGGCCGACATTAAATACGGTACAATGAAACAGTGCCCTACACTGAACAAGGTAAAATTAAACAGAGCCCGACATTAAATACGGTACAATGAAACAGTGCCCTACAGTGAACAATGTAAAATTAAACACAGCCTGACATTAAATACGGTACAATGAAACAGTGCACTACACTGAGCAAGGTAAAATTAAACAGAGCCCGACATTAAATACAGTACAATGAATCAGTGCCCTACAGTGAACAATGTACAATTAAACACAGCCCGACATTAAATACAGTACAATAAAACAGTGCCCTACACTGAACAATGTAAACTTCAACACAGCCCGACATTAAATACGGTACAATGAAACAGTGCCCTACACTGAACAAGGTAAATTTAAACAGAGCCCGACATTAAATACGGTACAATGAAACAGTGGACTACACTGAACAAGGTGAAATTAAACAGAGCCCGACATTAAATACGGTACAATGAAACAGTGCCCTACAGTGAACAATGTAAAATTAAACACAGCACGACATTAAATACGGTACAATGAATCAGTGCCCTACCAGCAAAAATGTAAAATTAAACAGAGCTAGACATTAAATACGGTACAATGAAACAGTGCCCTACAGTGAACAACGTAAAATTAAACAGAGCCCGACATTAAATACAGTACAATGAAACAGGGCCCTAATGTGAACAATGTAAAATAAAACAGAGCCCGACATTAAATACGTTAGAATGAAACATTGCCCTACAGTGAACAATATAAAATTAAACAGAGCCCGACATTAAATACGGTACAATGAATCAGTGCCCTACACTGAACAATGTAAAATTAAACACAGCCCGACATTAAATACAGTAAAATGAAACGGTGCCCTACAAGCAACAAGGTAAAATTAAACAGAGCCCGACATTAAATACGGTAGAATGAAACAGTGCCCTACACTGAACAATGTAAAATTAAACAGAGCCCGACATTAAATAAGGTGCAATGAAACAGTGACCTACAGTGAACAATGTAAACATAAACACAGCCCGACATTAAATACGGTAAAATGAAACAGTGCTCTACACTGAACAAGGTAAAATTAAACAGAGCCCGACATTAAATACGGTACAATGAAACAGTGCCCTACACTGAACAAGGTAAAATTAAACAGAGCCCGACATTAAATACAGTACAATGAAACAGTGCCCGACACTGAACAATGTAAAATTAAACACAGCCCGGCATTAAATACAGTACAATGAACCAGTGACCTACAGTAAACAAGGCAAAATTATACAGAGCCCGACATTAAAGACAGTACAATGAAACAGTGCCCTACACTGAACAATGTAAAATTAAACACAGCCCGACATTAAATACGGTACAATGAAACAGTGCCCTACACTGAACAAGGTAAAATTAAACAGAGCCCGACATTAAATACAGTACAATGAAACAGTGCCCTACACTGAACAAGGTAAAATTAAACACAGCCCGACATTAAATACGGTACAATGAAACAGTGCCCTACACTGAACAAGGTACAATTAAACACAGCCCGACAGTAAATACGGTACATTGAAACAGTGCCCTACACTGAACAATGTAAAATTAAACACAGCCCGACATTAAATACGGTGCAATGAAACAGTGACCTACAGTGAACAAGGTAAAATTAAACAGAGCCCGACATTAAATACAGTACAATGAAACAGTGACCTACAGTAAACAAGGCAAAATTAAACAGAGCCCGACATTAAATACAGTACAATGAAACAGTGCCCTACACTGAACAATGTAAACTTAAACGCAGCCCGACATTAAATACGGTACAATGAATCAGTGCCCTACACTGAACAATGTAAAATTAAACACAGCCCGGCATTAAATACAGGACAATGAAACAGTGACCTACAGTAAACAAGGCAAAATTAAACAGAGCCCGACATTAAAGACAGTACAATGAAACAGTGCCCTACACTGAATAATGTAAAATTAAACAGAGCCCGACATTATATACGGGACAGTGAAACAGTGCCCAACAGTGAACAAGGTAAAATTAAACAGAGCCCAACATTAAATACAGCACAATGAAACAATGCCCTACAGTGAACAATGTAAAGTTAAACACAGCACGTCATTAAATACGGTACAATGAATCAGTGCCCTACCAGCAACAATGTAAAATTAAACAGAGCCCGACATTAAATCCGGTAATATGAAACAGTGCCCTACACTGAACAAGGTAAAATTAAACACAGGCCGACATTAAATACGGTACAATGAAACAGTGCCCTACACTGAACAAGGTAAAATTAAACAGAGCCCGACATTAAATACGGTACAATGAAACAGTGCCCTATAGTGAACAATGTAAAATTAAACACAGCCTGACATTAAATACGGTACAATGAAACAGTGCACTACACTGAACAATGTAAAATTAAACACAGCCCGACATTAAATACGGTGCAATGAAACAGTTACCTACAGTGAACAAGGTAAAATTAAACAGAGCCCGACACTAAATACGGTACAATGAAACAGTGCCCTACAAGCAACAAGGTAAAATTAAACAGAGCCCGACATTAAAGACAGTACAATGAAACAGTGCCCTACACTGAATAATGTAAAATTAAACAGAGCCCGACATTAAATACGGTGCAATGAAACAGTGACCTACAGTGAATAATGTAAACTTAAACACAGCCCGACATTAAATACGGTAAAATGAAACAGTGCCCTACACTGAACAAGGTAATATTAAACAGAACCCGACATTAAATACGGTACAATGAAACAGTGCCCTACACTGAACAAGGTAAAATTAAACAGAGTCCGACATTAAATACAGTACAATGAAACAGTGACCTACAGTAAACAAGGCAAAATTAAACAGAGCCCGTCATTAAATACAGTACAATGAAACAGTACCCTACACTGAACAATGTAAACTTAAACGCAGCCCGACATTAAATACGGTACAATGAATCAGTGCCCTACACTGAACAATGTAAAATTAAACACAGCCCGGGATTAAATACAGGACAATGAAACAGTGACCTACAGTAAACAAGGCAAAATTAAACAGAGCCCGATATTAAAGACAGTACAATGAAACAGTGCCCTACACTGAATAATGTAAAATTAAACAGAGCCCGACATTAAATACGGGACAATGAAACAGTGCCCAACAGTGAACAAGGTAAAATTAAACAGAGCCCGACATTAAATACGGTACAATGAAACAATGCCCTGCAGTGAACAATGTAAAGTTAAACACAGCACGACATTAAATAAGGTAAAATGAATCAGTGCCCTACCAGCAACAATGTAAAATTAAACAGAGCCCGACATTAAATACGGTAATATGAAACAGTGCCCTACACTGAACAAGGTAAAATTAAACAGAGCCCGACATTAAATACGGTACAATGAAACAGTGCCCTACACTGAACAATGTAAAATTAAACATAGCCCGACATTAAATACGGTACAATGAAACAGTGCACTACAGTGAACAATGTAAAATTAAACAGAGAACGACATTAAATACAGTAAAATGTAACAGTGCCCTACACTGAGCAAGGTAAAATTAAACACAGCCCGACATTAAATACAGTACAATGAAACAGTGACCTACAGTGAACAATGTAAAATTAAACATAGCCCGACATTAAATGCGGTACAATGAAACAGTGCCCTACAGTGAACAATGTAAAATTAAACAGAGCACGACATTAAATACAGTACAATGTAACAGTGCCCTCCACTGAGCAAGGTAAAATTAAACAGAGACCAACATTAAATACGGTACAATGAAACAGTGCCCTACAGTGAACAATGTACAATTAAACACAGCCCAACATTAAATACGGTACAATGAAACAGTGCCCTACAGTGAACAATGTACAATTAAACACATCCCAACATTAAATACGGTACAGTGAAACAGTGCCCTACACTGAACAAGGTAAAATTAAACACAGCCCGACATTAAATACGTTACAATGAAACAGTGCCCTACACTGAACAATGTAAAATTAAACACAGCCCGACATTAAATACGATACAATGAAACAGTGCCCTACACTGAACAAGGTAAAATTAAACAGAGCCCGACATTAAATACAGTACAATGAAACAGTGCCCTACACTGAGCAAGGTAAAATTAAACAGAGCCCGACATTAAATACAGTACAATGAATCAGTGCCCTACAGTGAACAATGTACAATTAAACACAGCCCGACATTAAATACAGTACAATAAAACAGTGCCCTACACTGAACAATGTAAACTTCAACACAGCCCGACATTAAATACGGTACAATGAAACAGTGCCCTACACTGAACAAGGTAAATTTAAACAGAGCCCGACATTAAATACGGTACAATGAAACAGTGGCCTACACTGAACAAGGTAAAATTAAACAGAGCCCGACATTAAATACGGTACAATGAAACAGTGCCCTACAGTGAACAATGTAAAATTAAACACAGCACGACATTAAATACGGTACAATGAATCAGTGCCCTACCAGCAACAATGTAAAATTAAACAGAGCTAGACATTAAATACGGTACAATGAAACAGTGCCCTACAGTGAACAACGTAAAATTAAACAGAGCCCGACATTAAATACAGTACAATGAAACAGGGCCCTAATGTGAACAATGTAAAATAAAACAGAGCCCGACATTAAATACGTTAGAACGAAACATTGCCCTACAGTGAACAATATAAAATTAAACAGAGCCCGACATTAAATACGGTACAATGAATCAGTGCCCTACACTGAACAATGTAAAATTAAACACAGCCCGACATTAAATACAGTAAAATGAAACGGTGCCCTACAAGCAACAAGGTAAAATTAAACAGAGCCCGACATTAAATACGGTAGAATGAAACAGTGCCCTACACTGAACAATGTAAAATTAAACAGAGCCCGACATTAAATAAGGTGCAATGAAACAGTGACCTACAGTGAACAATGTAAACATAAACACAGCCCGACATTAAATACGGTAAAATGAAACAGTGCTCTACACTGAACAAGGTAAAATTAAACAGAGCCCGACATTAAATACGGTACAATGAAACAGTGCCCTACACTGAACAAGGTAAAATTAAACAGAGCCCGACATTAAATACAGTACAATGAAACAGTGCCCGACACTGAACAATGTAAAATTAAACACAGCCCGGCATTAAATACAGTACAATGAACCAGTGACCTACAGTAAACAAGGCAAAATTATACAGAGCCCGACATTAAAGACAGTACAATGAAACAGTGCCCTACACTGAACAATGTAAAATTAAATACAGCCCGACATTAAATACGGTACAATGAAACAGTGCCCTACACTGAACAAGGTAAAATTAAACAGAGCCCGACATTAAATACAGTACAATGAAACAGTGCCCTACACTGAACAAGGTAAAATTAAACACAGCCCGACATTAAATACAGTACAATGAAACAGTGACCTACAGTGAACAATGTAAAATTAAACATAGCCCGACATTAAATGCGGTACAATGAAACAGTGCCCTACAGTGAACAATGTAAAATTAAACAGAGAACGACATTAGATACAGTACAATGTAACAGTGCCCTCCACTGAGCAAGGTAAAATTAAACACAGCCCGACATTAAATACGGTACAATGAAACAGTGCCCTACAGTGAACAATGTACAATTAAACACAGCCCAACATAAAATACGGTACAATGAAACAGTGCCCTACAGTGAACAATGTACAATTAAACACATCCCAACATTAAATACGGTACAGTGAAACAGTGCCCTACACTGAACAAGGTAAAATTAAACACAGCCCGACATTAAATACGTTACAATGAAACAGTGCCCTACACTGAACAAGGTAAAATTAAACACAGCCCGACATTAAATACGTTACAATGAAACAGTGCCCTAGACGGAACAATGTAAAATTAAACACAGCCCGACATTAAATACGGTACAATGAAACAGTGCCCTACACTGAACAAGGTAAAATTAAACAGAGCCCGACATTAAATACGGTACAATGAAACAGTGCCCTACACTGAGCAAGGTAAAATTAAACAGAGCCCGACATTAAATACAGTACAATGAAACAGTGCCCTAAAGTGAACAATGTACAATTAAACACAGCCCGACATTAAATACAGTACAATAAAACAGTGCCCTACACTGAACAATGTAAACTTAAACACAGCCCGACATTAAATACGGTACAATGAATCAGTGCCCTACACTGAACAATGCAAAATTAAACACAGCCCGGCATTAAATACAGTCCAATGAAACAGTGACCTACAGTAAACAAGGCAAAATTAAACAGAGCCCGACATTAAAGACAGTACAATGAAACAGTGCCCTACACTGAATAATGTAAAATTAAACAGAGCCCGACATTAAATACGGGACAATGAAACAGTGCCCAACAGTGAACAATGTAAAATTAAACAGAGCCCAACATTAAATACAGCACAATGAAACAATGCCCTACAGTGAACAATGTAAAGTTAAACACAGCCCGACATTAAATACGGTAAAATGAAACACTGCCCTACACTAAACAAGGTAAAATTAAACAGAGCCCGACATTAAATACGGGACAACGAAACAGTGCCCTACACTGAATAATGTAAAATTAAACAGAGCCCGACATTAAATACGGGACAATGAAAGAGTGCCCTACAGTGAACAAGGTAAAATTAAACAGAGCACGACATTAAATACAGTACAATGTAACAGTGCCCTCCACTGAGCAAGGTAAAATTAAACAGAGCACGACATTAAATACGGTACACTGAAACAGTGCCCTACACTGAGCAATGTAAAAGTAAACATAGCCCGACATTAAATACGGTACAATGAAACAGTGCCCTACAGTGAACAATGTAAAATTAAACAGAGAACGACATTAAATACAGTACAATGAAACAGTCCCCTACAGTGAACAATGTACAATTAAACACAGCCCGACATTAAATACGGTACAATGAAACAGTGCCCTACACTGAACAATGTAAAATTAAACATAGCCCGACATTAAATTCGGTACAATGAAACAGTGTCCTACAGTGAACAATGTAAAATTAAACAGAGCACGACATTAAATACAGTACAATGTAACAGTGTCCTCCACTGAGCAAGGTAAAATTAAACACAGCCCGACATTCAATACGGTACAATGCAACAGTGCCCGACAGTGAACAATGTACAATTAAACACAGCCCAACATTAAATACGGTACAATGAAACAGTGCCCTACAGTGAACAGTGTACAATTAAACACAGCCCGACAGTAAATACGGTACAATGAAACAGTGCCCTACACTGAACAAGGTAAAATTAAACAGAGCCCGACATTAAATACGGTACAATGAAACAGTGCCCTACACTGAATAAGGTAAAATTAAACAGAGCCCGACATTAAATACGGTACAATGAAACAGTGCCCTACAGTGAACAATGTAAAATTAAACACAGCCCGACATTAAATACGGTACAATGAATCAGTGCCCTACCAGCAACAATGTAAAATTAAACAGAGCTAGACATTAAATACGGTACAATGAAATAGTGCCCTACAGTGAACAACGTAAAATTAAACAGAGCCCGACATTAAATACAGTACAATGAAACAGGGCCCTAATGTGAACAATGTAAAATAAAACAGAGCCCGACATTAAATACGGTACAATGAAACAGTGCCCTACAGTGAACAATGTAAAATTAAACAGAGCCCGACATTAAATACGGTACAATGAATCAGTGCCCTACACTGAACAATGTAAAATTAAACACAGCCCGACATTAAAAACAGTAAAATGAAACAGTGCCCTACAAGCAACAAGGTAAAATTAAACAGAGCCCGACATTAAATACGGTAGAATGAAACAGTGCCCAACATTGAACAAGGTAAAATTAAACACAGCCCGACATTAAATACAGTACAATGAAACAATGCCCTACAGTGAACAATGTAAAGTTAAACACAGCCCGACATTAAATACGGTAAAATGAAACAGTGCCCTACACTGAACAAGGTAAAATTAAACACAGCCCGACATTAAATACAGTACAATGAAACAGTGCTCTACACTGAACAAGGTAAAATTAAACAGAGCCCGACATTAAATACAGTACAATGAAACAGTGACCTACAGTGAACAATGTAAAATTAAACATAGCCCGACATTAAATACGGTACAATGAAACAGTGCCCTACAGTGAACAATGTAAAATTAAACAGAGCACGACATTAAATACAGTACAATGTAACAGTGCCCTCCACTGAGCAAGGTAAAATTAAACACAGCCCGACATTAAATACGGTACAATGAAACAGTGCCCTACAGTGAACAACGTACAATTAAACACAGCCCAACATTAAATACGGTACAATGAAACAGTGCCCTACAGTGAACAATGTACAATTAAACACAGCCCAACATTAAATACGGTACAGTGAAACAGTGCCCTACACTGAACAAGGTAAAATTAAACACAGCCCGACATTAAATACGTTACAATGAAACAGTGCCCTACACTGAACAATGTAAAATTAAACACAGCCCGACTTTAAATACGGTACAATGAAACAGTGCCCTACACTGAACAAGGTAAAATTAAACAGAGCCCGACATTAAATTCAGTACAATGAAACAGTGCCCTACAGTGAACAATGTACAATTAAACACAGCCCAACATTAAATACGGTACAGTGAAACAGTGCCCTACACTGAACAAGGTAAAATTAAACACAGCCCGACATTAAATACGTTACAATGAAACAGTGCCCTACACGGAACAATGTAAAATTAAACACAGCCCGACATTAAATACGGTACAATGAAACAGTGCCCTACACTGAACAAGGTAAAATTAAACAGAGCCCGACATTAAATACGGTACAATGAAACAGTGCCCTACACTGAACAAGGTAAAATTAAACAGAGCCCGACATTAAATACAGTACAATGAAACAGTGCCCTACAGTGAACAATGTACAATTAAACACAGGCCGACATTAAATACGGTACAATGAAACAGTGCCCCACACTGAACAAGGTACAATTAAACACAGCCCGACATTAAATACGTTACAATGAAACAGTGCCCTACACGGAACAATGTAAAATTAAACACAGCCCGACATTAAATACGGTACAATGAAACAGTGCCCTACACTGAACAAGGTAAAATTAAACAGAGCCCGACATTAAATACGGTACAATGAAACAGTGCCCTACACTGAACAAGGTAAAATTAAACAGAGCCCGACATTAAATACAGTACAATGAAACAGTGCCCTACAGTGAACAATGTACAATTAAACACAGCCCGACATTGAATACGGTACAATGAAACAGTGCCCCACAGTGAACAATGTACAATTAAACACAGCCCGACATTAAATACGGTACAATGAAACAGTGCCCTACACTGAACAAGGTAAAATTAAACAGAGCCCGACATTAAATACGGTACAATGAAACAGTGCCCTACACTGAACAAGGTAAAATTAAACAGAGCCCGACATTAAATACAGTACAATGAAACAGTGCCCTACAGTGAACAATGTACAATTAAACACAGCCCGACATTAAATACGGTACAATGAAACAGTGCCCCACAGTGAACAATGTACAATTAAGCACAGCCCGACAGTAAATACGGTACAATGAAACAGTGCCCTACACTGAACAAGGTACAATTAAACACAGCCCGACAGTAAATACGGTACATTGAAACAGTGCCCTACACTGAACAATGTAAAATTAAACACAGCCCGACATTAAATACGGTGCAATGAAACAGTGACCTACAGTGAACAAGGTAAAATTAAACAGAGCCCGACATTAAATACAGTACAATGAAACAGTGACCTACAGTAAACAAGGCAAAATTAAACAGAGCCCGACATTAAATACAGTACAATGAAACAGTGCCCTACACTGAACAATGTAAACTTAAACGCAGCCCGACATTAAATACGGTACAATGAATCAGTGCCCTACACTGAACAATGTAAAATTAAACACAGCCCGGCATTAAATACAGGACAATGAAACAGTGACCTACAGTAAACAAGGCAAAATTAAACAGAGCCCGACATTAAAGACAGTACAATGAAACAGTGCCCTACACTGAATAATGTAAAATTAAACAGAGCCCGACATTAAATACGGGACAATGAAACAGTGCCCAACAGTGAACAAGGTAAAATTAAACAGAGCCCAACATTAAATACAGCACAATGAAACAATGCCCTACAGTGAACAATGTAAAGTTAAACACAGCACGACATTAAATACGGTACAATGAATCAGTGCCCGACCAGCAACAATGTAAAATTAAACAGAGCCCGACATTAAATCCGGTAATATGAAACAGTGCCCTACACTGAACAAGGTAAAATTAAACACAGGCCGACATTAAATACGGTACAATGAAACAGTGCCCTACACTGAACAAGGTAAAATTAAACAGAGCCCGACATTAAATACGGTACAATGAAACAGTGCCCTACAGTGAACAATGTAAAATTAAACACAGCCTGACATTAAATACGGTACAATGAAACAGTGCACTACACTGAACAATGTAAAATTAAACACAGCCCGACATTAAATACGGTGCAATGAAACAGTTACCTACAGTGAACAAGGTAAAATTAAACAGAGCCCGACACTAAATACGGTACAATGAAACAGTGCCCTACAAGCAACAAGGTAAAATTAAACAGAGCCCGACATTAAAGACAGTACAATGAAACAGTGCCCTACACTGAATAATGTAAAATTAAACAGAGCCCGACATTAAATACGGTGCAATGAAACAGTGACCTACAGTGAATAATGTAAACTTAAACACAGCCCGACATTAAATACGGTAAAATGAAACAGTGCCCTACACTGAACAAGGTAATATTAAACAGAGCCCGACATTAAATACGGTACAATGAAACAGTGCCCTACACTGAACAAGGTAAAATTAAACAGAGTCCGACATTAAATACAGTACAATGAAACAGTGACCTACAGTAAACAAGGCAAAATTAAACAGAGCCCGACATTAAATACAGTACAATGAAACAGTACCCTACACTGAACAATGTAAACTTAAACGCAGCCCGACATTAAATACGGTACAATGAATCAGTGCCCTACACTGAACAATGTAAAATTAAACACAGCCCGGGATTAAATACAGGACAATGAAACAGTGACCTACAGTAAACAAGGCAAAATTAAACAGAGCCCGATATTAAAGACAGTACAATGAAACAGTGCCCTGCACTGAATAATGTAAAATTAAACAGAGCCCGACATTAAATACGGGGCAATGAAACAGTGCCCAACAGTGAACAAGGTAAAATTAAACAGAGCCCGACATTAAATACGGTACAATGAAACAATGCCCTGCAGTGAACAATGTAAAGTTAAACACAGCACGACATTAAATAAGGTAAAATGAATCAGTGCCCTACCAGCAACAATGTAAAATTAAACAGAGCCCGACATTAAATACGGTAATATGAAACAGTGCCCTACACTGAACAAGGTAAAATTAAACACTGCCCGACATTAAAAACGGTACAATGAAACAGTGCCCTACACTGAACAATGTAAAATTAAACACCCCCGACATTAAATACGGTACAATGAAACAGTGCCCTACACTGAACAAGGTAAAATTAAACAGAGCCCGACATTAAATACGGGACAATGAAACAGTGCCCAACAGTGAACAAGGTAAAATTAAACAGAGCCCGACATTAAATACGGTACAATGAAACAATGCCCTGCAGTGAACAATGTAAAGTTAAACACAGCACGACATTAAATAAGGTAAAATGAATCAGTGCCCTAGCAGCAACAATGTAAAATTAAACAGAGCCCGACATTAAATACGGTAATATGAAACAGTGCCCTACACTGAACAAGGAAAAATTAAACACTGCCCGACATTAAAAACGGTACAATGAAACAGTGCCCTACACTGAACAATGTAAAATGAAACACCCCCGACATTAAATACGGTACAATGAAACAGTGCCCTACACTGAACAAGGTAAAATTAAACAGAGCCCGACATTAAATACAGTACAATGAAACAGTGCCCTACAGTGAACAATGTACAATTAAACACAGCCCGACATTAAATACGGTACAATGAAACAGTGCCCTACAGTGAACAATGTACATTTAAACACAACCCGACAGTAAATACGGTACAGTGAAACAGTGCCCTACACTGAACAAGGTAAAATTAAACAGAGCCCGACATTAAATACGGTACAATGAAACAGTGCCCTACACTGAACAAGGTAAAATTAAACAGAGCCCGACATTAAATACAGTACAATGAAACAGTGCCCTACAGTGAACAATGTACAATTAAACACAGCCCGACATTAAATACGGTACAATGAATCAGTGCCCTACACTGAACAATGTAAAATTAAACACAGCCCGGCATTAAATACAGTACAATGAAACAGTGACCCACAGTAAACAAGGCAAAATTAAACAGAGCCCGACATTAAAGACTGTACAATGAAACAGGGCCCTACACTGAACAAGGTAAAATTAAACAGAGCCCGACATTAAATACGGTACAATGAAACAGTGCCCTACACTGAACATTGTAAAATTAAACACAGCCCGACATTAAATACGGTACAATGAAACTGTGCCCTACACCGAACAAGGTAAAAATAAACAGAGCCCGACATTAAATACAGTACAATGAAACAGTCCCCTACAGTGAACAATGTACAATTAAACACAGCCCGACATTAAATACGGTAAAATGAAACAGTGCCCTACACTGAACAAGGTAAAATTAAACACAGCCCGACATTAAATACAGTACAATGAAACAGTGCCCTAGACTGAACAAGGTAAAATTAAACAGAGCCCGACATTAAATACGGTACAATGAAATAGTGCCCTACACTGAACAATGTAAAATTAAACATAGCCCGACATTAAATACGGTACAAACAAACAGTGCCCTACAGTGAACAATGTAAAATTAAACAGAGAACGACATTAAATACAGTACAATGTAACAGTGCCCTACACTGAGCAAGGTAAAATTAAACACAGCCCGACATTAAATACAGTACAATGAAACAGTGACCTACAGTGAACAATGTAAAATTAAACATAGCCCGACATTAAATACGGTACATTGAAACAGTGCCCTACAGTGAACAATGTACAAATAAACACAGCCCAACATTAAATACGGTACAGTGAAACAGTGCCCTACACTGAACAAGGTAAAATTAAACACAGCCCGACATTAAATACGTTACAATGAAACAGTGCCCTACACTGAACAATGTAAAATTAAACACAGCCCGACATTAAATACGGTACAATGAAACAGTGCCCTACACTGAACAATGTAAAATTAAACACAGCCCGACATTAAATACGGTACAATGAAACAGTGCCCTACACTGTACAAGGTAAAATTAAACAGAGCCCGACATTAAATACAGTACAATGAAACATTGCCCTACAGTGAACAATTTACAATTAAACACAGCCCAACATTAAATACGGTACAGTGAAACAGTGCCCTACACTGAACAAGGTAAAATTAAACACAGCCCGACATTAAATACGTTACAATGAAACAGTGCCCTCCACGGAACAATGTAAAATTAAACACAGCCCGACATTAAATACGGTACAATGATACAGTGCCCTACACTGAACAAGGTAAAATTAAACAGAGCCCGACATTAAATACGGTACAATGAAACAGTGCCCTACACTGAACAAGGTAAAATTAAACAGAGCCCGACATTAAATACAGTACAATGAAACAGTGCCCTACAGTGAACAATGTACAATTAAACACAGCCCGACATTAAATACAGTACAATAAAACAGTGCCCTACACTGAACAATGTAAACTTAAACACAGCCCGACATTAAATACGGTACAATGAATCAGTGCCCTACACTGAACAATGCAAAATTAAACACAGCCCGGCATTAAATACAGTCCAATGAAACAGTGACCTACAGTAAACAAGGCAAAATTAAACAGAGCCCGACATTAAAGACAGTACAATGAAACAGTGCCCTACACTGAATAATGTAAAATTAAACAGAGCCCGACATTAAATACGGGACAATGAAACAGTGCCCAACAGTGAACAATGTAAAATTAAACAGAGCCCAACATTAAATACAGCACAATGAAACAATGCCCTACAGTGAACAATGTAAAGTTAAACACAGCCCGACATTAAATACTGTAAAATGAAACACTGCCCTACACTAAACAAGGTAAAATTAAACAGAGCCCGACATTAAATACGGGACAACGAAACAGTGCCCGACAGTGAACAAGGTAAAATTAGACAGAGCCCAACATTAAATACGGTACAATGAAACAGTGCCCTACAGTGAACAATGTAAAATTAAACAGAGCACGACATTAAATACAGTACAATGAAACAGTGCCCTACAGTGAACAATGTCCAATTAAACACAGCCCGACATTAAATACGGTACAATGAAACAGTGCCCTACACTGAACAAGGTAAAATTAAACACAGCCCGACATTAAATACGGTACAATGAATCAGTGCCCTACACTGAACAATGTAAAATTAAACAGAGCCCGACATTAAAGACTGTACAATGAAACAGTGCCCTACACTGAATAATGTAAAATTAAACAGAGCCCGACATTAAATACGGGACAATGAAAGAGTGCCCTACAGTGAACAAGGTAAAATTAAACAGAGCCCGACATTAAATACGGTACAATGAAACAGTGCCCTACACTGAACAATGTAAAATTAAACATAGCCCTACATTAAATACGGTACAATGAAACAGTGCACTACAGTGAACAATGTAAAATTAAACAGAGAACGACATTAAATACAGTACAATGTAACAGTGCCCTACACTGAGCAAGGTCAAATTAAACACAGCCCGACATTAAATACAGTACAATGAAACAGTGACCTACAGTGAACAATGTAAAATTAAACATAGCCCGACATTAAATGCGGTACAATGAAACAGTGCCCTACATTGAACAATGTAAAATTAAACAGAGCACGACATTAAATACAGTACAATGTAACAGTGCCCTCCACTGAGCAAGGTAAAATTAAACACAGCCCGACATTAAATACGGTACAATGAAACAGTGCCCTACAGTGAACAATGTACAATTAAACACAGCCCAACATTAAATACGGTACAATGAAACAGTGCCCTACAGTGAACAATGTACAATTAAACACATCCCAACATTAAATACGGTACAGTGAAACAGTGCCCTACACTGAACAAGGTAAAATTAAACACAGCCCGACATTAAATACGTTACAATGAAACAGTGCCCTACACTGAACAATGTAAAATTAAACACAGCCCGACATTAAATGCGGTACAATGAAACAGTGCCCTACACTGAACAAGGTAAAATTAAACAGAGCCCGACATTAAATACAGTACAATGAAACATTGCCCTACAGTGAACAATTCACAATTAAACACAGCCCAACATTAAATACGGTACAGTGAAACAGTGCCCTACACTGAACAAGGTAAAATTAAACACAGCCCGACATTAAATACGTTACAATGAAACAGTGCCCTACACGGAACAATGTAAAATTAAACACAACCCGACATTAAATACGGTACAATGAAACAGTGCCCTACACTGAACAAGGTAAAATTAAACAGAGCCCGACATTAAATACGGTACAATGAAACAGTGCCCTACACTGAGCAAGGTAAAATTAAACAGAGCCCGACATTAAATACAGTACAATGAATCAGTGCCCTACAGTGAACAATGTACAATTAAACACAGCCCGACATTAAATACAGTACAATAAAACAGTGCCCTACACTGAACAATGTAAACTTAAACACAGCCCGACATTAAATACGGTACAATGAAACAGTGCCCTACACTGAACAAGGCAAATTTAAACAGAGCCCGACATTAAATACGGTACAATGAAACAGTGCCCTACACTGAACAAGGTAAAATTAAACAGAGCCCGACATTAAATACGGTACAATGAAACAGTGCCCTACAGTGAACAATGTACAATTAAACACAGCCCAACATTAAATACGGTACAATGAAACAGTGCCCTACAGTGAACAATGTACAATTAAACACATCCCAACATTAAATACGGTACAGTGAAACAGTGCCCTACACTGAACAAGGTAAAATTAAACACAGCCCGACATTAAATACGTTACAATGAAACAGTGCCCTACACTGAACAATGTAAAATTAAACACAGCCCGACATTAAATACGGGACAATGAAACATTGCCCGACAGTGAACAAGGTAAAATTAAACACAGCCCAACATTAAATACAGCACAATGAAACAATGCTCTACAGTGAACAATGTAAAGTTAAACACAGCCCGACATTAAATACGGTAAAATGAAACAGTGCCCTACACTGAACAAGGTAAAATTAAACACAGCCCGACATTAAATACAGTACAATGAAACAGTGCCCTAGACTGAACAAGGTAAAATTAAACAGAGCCCGACATTAAATACGGTACAATGAAATAGTGCCCTACACTGAACAATGTAAAATTAAACATAGCCCGACATTAAATACGGTACAAACAAACAGTGCCCTACAGTGAACAATGTAAAATTAAACAGAGAACGACATTAAATACGGTACAATGAAACAGTGCCCTACACTGAACAAGGTAAAATTAAACAGAGCCCGACATTAAATACAGTACAATGAAACAGTGCCCTACAGTGAACAATGTACAATTAAACACAGCCCGACATTAAATACAGTACAATAAAACAGTGCCCTACACTGAACAATGTAAACTTAAACACAGCCCGACATTAAATACGGTACAATGAATCAGTGCCCTACACTGAACAATGCAAAATTAAACACAGCCCGGCATTAAATACAGTCCAATGAAACAGTGACCTACAGTAAACAAGGCAAAATTAAACAGAGCCCGACATTAAAGACAGTACAATGAAACAGTGCCCTACACTGAATAATGTAAAATTAAACAGAGCCCGACATTAAATACGGGACAATGAAACAGTGCCCAACAGTGAACAATGTAAAATTAAACAGAGCCCAACATTAAATACAGCACAATGAAACAATGCCCTACAGTGAACAATGTAAAGTTAAACACAGCCCGACATTAAATACTGTAAAATGAAACACTGCCCTACACTAAACAAGGTAAAATTAAACAGAGCCCGACATTAAATACGGGACAACGAAACAGTGCCCGACAGTGAACAAGGTAAAATTAGACAGAGCCCAACATTAAATACGGTACAATGAAACAGTGCCCTACAGTGAACAATGTAAAATTAAACAGAGCACGACATTAAATACAGTACAATGAAACAGTGCCCTACAGTGAACAATGTCCAATTAAACACAGCCCGACATTAAATACGGTACAATGAAACAGTGCCCTACACTGAACAAGGTAAAATTAAACACAGCCCGACATTAAATACGGTACAATGAATCAGTGCCCTACACTGAACAATGTAAAATTAAACAGAGCCCGACATTAAAGACTGTACAATGAAACAGTGCCCTACACTGAATAATGTAAAATTAAACAGAGCCCGACATTAAATACGGGACAATGAAAGAGTGCCCTACAGTGAACAAGGTAAAATTAAACAGAGCCCGACATTAAATACGGTACAATGAAACAGTGCCCTACACTGAACAATGTAAAATTAAACATAGCCCGACATTAAATACGGTACAATGAAACAGTGCACTACAGTGAACAATGTAAAATTAAACAGAGAACGACATTAAATACAGTACAATGTAACAGTGCCCTACACTGAGCAAGGTCAAATTAAACACAGCCCGACATTAAATACAGTACAATGAAACAGTGACCTACAGTGAACAATGTAAAATTAAACATAGCCCGACATTAAATGCGGTACAATGAAACAGTGCCCTACAGTGAACAATGTAAAATTAAACAGAGCACGACATTAAATACAGTACAATGTAACAGTGCCCTCCACTGAGCAAGGTAAAATTAAACACAGCCCGACATTAAATACGGTACAATGAAACAGTGCCCTACAGTGAACAATGTACAATTAAACACAGCCCAACATTAAATACGGTACAATGAAACAGTGCCCTACAGTGAACAATGTACAATTAAACACATCCCAACATTAAATACGGTACAGTGAAACAGTGCCCTACACTGAACAAGGTAAAATTAAACACAGCCCGACATTAAATACGTTACAATGAAACAGTGCCCTACACTGAACAATGTAAAATTAAACACAGCCCGACATTAAATGCGGTACAATGAAACAGTGCCCTACACTGAACAAGGTAAAATTAAACAGAGCCCGACATTAAATACAGTACAATGAAACATTGCCCTACAGTGAACAATTCACAATTAAACACAGCCCAACATTAAATACGGTACAGTGAAACAGTGCCCTACACTGAACAAGGTAAAATTAAACACAGCCCGACATTAAATACGTTACAATGAAACAGTGCCCTACACGGAACAATGTAAAATTAAACACAACCCGACATTAAATACGGTACAATGAAACAGTGCCCTACACTGAACAAGGTAAAATTAAACAGAGCCCGACATTAAATACGGTACAATGAAACAGTGCCCTACACTGAGCAAGGTAAAATTAAACAGAGCCCGACATTAAATACAGTACAATGAATCAGTGCCCTACAGTGAACAATGTACAATTAAACACAGCCCGACATTAAATACAGTACAATAAAACAGTGCCCTACACTGAACAATGTAAACTTAAACACAGCCCGACATTAAATACGGTACAATGAAACAGTGCCCTACACTGAACAAGGCAAATTTAAACAGAGCCCGACATTAAATACGGTACAATGAAACAGTGCCCTACACTGAACAAGGTAAAATTAAACAGAGCCCGACATTAAATAAGGTACAATGAAACAGTGCCCTACAGTGAACAATGTACAATTAAACACAGCCCAACATTAAATACGGTACAATGAAACAGTGCCCTACAGTGAACAATGTACAATTAAACACATCCCAACATTAAATACGGTACAGTGAAACAGTGCCCTACACTGAACAAGGTAAAATTAAACACAGCCCGACATTAAATACGTTACAATGAAACAGTGCCCTACACTGAACAATGTAAAATTAAACACAGCCCGACATTAAATGCGGTACAATGAAACAGTGCCCTACACTGAACAAGGTAAAATTAAACAGAGCCCGACATTAAATACAGTACAATGAAACATTGCCCTACAGTGAACAATTCACAATTAAACACAGCCCAACATTAAATACGGTACAGTGAAACAGTGCCCTACACTGAACAAGGTAAAATTAAACACAGCCCGACATTAAATACGTTACAATGAAACAGTGCCCTACACGGAACAATGTAAAATTAAACACAACCCGACATTAAATACGGTACAATGAAACAGTGCCCTACACTGAACAAGGTAAAATTAAACAGAGCCCGACATTAAATACGGTACAATGAAACAGTGCCCTACACTGAGCAAGGTAAAATTAAACAGAGCCCGACATTAAATACAGTACAATGAATCAGTGCCCTACAGTGAACAATGTACAATTAAACACAGCCCGACATTAAATACAGTACAATAAAACAGTGCCCTACACTGAACAATGTAAACTTAAACACAGCCCGACATTAAATACGGTACAATGAAACAGTGCACTACACTGAACAAGGCAAATTTAAACAGAGCCCGACATTAAATACGGTACAATGAAACAGTGCCCTACACTGAACAAGGTAAAATTAAACAGAGCCCGACATTAAATACGGTACAATGAAACAGTGCCCTACAGTGAACAATGTAAAATTAAACACAGCACGACATTAAATACGGTACAATGAATCAGTGCCCTACCAGCAACAATGTAAAATTAAACAGAGCTAGACATTAAATACGGTACAATGAAACAGTGCCCTACAGTGAACAACGTAAAATTAAACAGAGCCCGACATTAAATACAGTACAATGAAACAGGGCCCTAATGTGAACAATGTAAAATAAAACAGAGCCCGACATTAAATACGGTAGAATGAAACATTGCCCTACAGTGAACAATGTAAAATTAAACAGAGCCCGACATTAAATACGGTACAATGAATCAGTGCCCTACACTGAACAATGTAAAATTAAACACAGCCCGACATTAAATACAGTAAAATGAAACGGTGCCCTACAAGCAACAAGGTAAAATTAAACAGAGCCCGACATTAAATACGGTAGAATGAAACAGTGCCCTACACTGAACAATGTAAAATTAAACAGAGCCCGACATTAAATAAGGTGCAATGAAACAGTGACCTACAGTGAACAATGTAAACATAAACACAGCCCGACATTAAATACGGTAAAATGAAACAGTGCTCTACACTGAACAAGGTAAAATTAAACAGAGCCCGACATTAAATACGGTACAATGAAACAGTGCCCTACACTGAACAAGGTAAAATTAAACAGAGCCCGACATTAAATACAGTACAATGAAACAGTGCCCGACACTGAACAATGTAAAATTAAACACAGCCCGGCATTAAATACGGTACAATGAAACAGTGCCCTCCACTGAACAATGTAAAATTAAACACAGCCCGGCATTAAATACAGTACAATGAACCAGTGACCTACAGTAAACAAGGCAAAATTATACAGAGCCCGACATTAAAGACAGTACAATGAAACAGTGCCCTACACTGAATAATGTAAAATTAAACAGAGCCCGACATTAAATACGGGACAATGAAACAGTGCCCAACACTGAACAAGGTAAAATTAAACACAGCCCGACGTTAAATACGGTACAATGAATCAGTGCCCTACACTGAACAATGTAAAATTAAACACAGCCCGGCATTAAATACAGTACAATGAAACAGTGACCTACAGTAAACAAGGCAAAATTAAACAGAGCCCGACATTAAAGACTGTACAATGAAACAGGGCCCTACACTGAATAATGTAAAATTAAACAGAGCCCGACATTAAATACGGGACAATGAAACATTGCCCGACAGTGAACAAGGTAAAATTAAACACAGCCCAACATTAAATACAGCACAATGAAACAATGCCCTACAGTGAACAATGTAAAGTTAAACACAGCCCGACATTAAATACGGTAAAATGAAACAGTGCCCTACACTGAACAAGGTAAAATTAAACACAGCCCGACATTAAATACAGTACAATGAAACAGTGCCCTAGACTGAACAAGGTAAAATTAAACAGAGCCCGACATTAAATACGGTACAATGAAACAGTGCCCTACACTGAACAATGTAAAATTAAACATAGCCCGACATTAAATACGGTACAATGAAACAGTGCCCTACAGTGAACATGGTAAAATTAAACAGAGAACGACATTAAATACAGTACAATGTAACAGTGCCCTACACTGAGCAAGGTAAAATTAAACACAGCCCGACATTAAATACAGTACAATGAAACAGTGACCTCCACTGAGCAAGGTAAAATTAAACACAGCCCGACATTAAATACGGTACAATGAAACAGTACCCTACAGTGAACAATGTACAATTAAACACAGCCCAACATTAAATACGGTACAATGAAACAGTGCCCTACAGTGAACAATGTACAATTAAACACATCCCAACATTAAATACGGTACAGTGAAACAGTGCCCTACACTGAACAAGGTAAAATTAAACACAGCCCGACATTAAATACGTTACAATGAAACAGTGCCCTACACTGAACAATGTAAAATTAAACACAGCCCGACATTAAATACGGTACAATGAACAGTGCCCTACACTGAACAAGGTAAAATTAAACAGAGCCCGACATTAAATACAGTACAATGAAACATTGCCCTACAGTGAACAATTCACAATTAAACACAGCCCAACATTAAATACGGTACAGTGAAACAGTGCCCTACACTGAACAAGGTAAAATTAAACACAGCCCGACATTAAATACGTTACAATGAAACAGTGCCCTACACGGAACAATGTAAAATTAAACACAGCCCGACATTAAATACGGTACAATGAAACAGTGCCCTACACTGAACAAGGTAAAATTAAACAGAGCCCGACATTAAATACGGTACAATGAAACAGTGCCCTACACTGAGCAAGGTAAAATTAAACAGAGCCCGACATTAAATACAGTACAATGAAACAGTGCCCTACAGTGAACAATGTACAATTAAACACAGCCCGACATTAAATACAGTACAATGAAACAGTGCCCAACAGTGAACAATGTAAAATTAAACAGAGCCCAACATTAAATACAGCACAATGAAACAATGCCCTACAGTGAACAATGTAAAGTTAAACACAGCCCGACATTAAATACGGTAAAATGAAACACTGCCCTACACTAAACAAGGTAAAATTAAACAGAGCCCGACATTAAATACGGGACAACGAAACAGTGCCCTACACTGAATAATGTAAAATTAAACAGAGCCCGACATTAAATACAGTACAATGAAACAGTGCCCTACAGTGAACAATGTACAATTAAACACAGCCCGACATTAAATACAGTACAATGAAACAGTGCCCAACAGTGAACAATGTAAAATTAAAAAGAGCCCAACATTAAATACAGCACAATGAAACAATGCCCTACAGTGAACAATGTAAAGTTAAACACAGCCCGACATTAAATACGGTAAAATGAAACACTGCCCTACACTAAACAAGGTAAAATTAAACAGAGCCCGACATTAAATACGGGACAACGAAACAGTGCCCTACACTGAATAATGTAAAATTAAACAGAGCCCGACATTAAATACGGGACAATGAAAGAGTGCCCTACAGTGAACAAGGTAAAATTAAACAGAGCACGACATTAAATACAGTACAATGTAACAGTGCCCTCCACTGAGCAAGGTAAAATTAAACAGAGCACGACATTAAATACGGTACACTGAAACAGTGCCCTACACTGAGCAATGTAAAATTAAACATAGCCCGACATTAAATACGGTACAATGAAACAGTGCCCTACAGTGAACAATGTAAAATTAAACAGAGAACGACATTAAATACAGTACAATGAAACAGTCCCCTACAGTGAACAATGTACAATTAAACACAGCCCGACATTAAATACGGTACAATGAAACAGTGCCCTACACTGAACAATGTAAAATTAAACATAGCCCGACATTAAATTCGGTACAATGAAACAGTGCCCTACAGTGAACAATGTAAAATTAAACAGAGCACGACATTAAATACAGTACAATGTAACAGTGTCCTCCACTGAGCAAGGTAAAATTAAACACAGCCCGACATTAAATGCGGTACAATGCAACAGTGCCCGACAGTGAACAATGTACAATTAAACACAGCCCAACATTAAATACGGTACAATGAAACAGTGCCCTACAGTGAACAGTGTACAATTAAACACAGCCCGACAGTAAATACGGTACAATGAAACAGTGCCCTACACTGAACAAGGTAAAATTAAACAGAGCCCGACATTAAATACGGTACAATGAAACAGTGCCCTACACTGAATAAGGTAAATTAAACAGAGCCCGACATTAAATACGGTACAATGAAACAGTGCCCTACAGTGAACAATGTAAAATTAAACACAGCCCGACATTAAATACGGTACAATGAATTAGTGCCCTACCAGCAACAATGTAAAATTAAACAGAGCTAGACATTAAATACGGTACAATGAAATAGTGCCCTACAGTGAACAATGTAAAATTAAACAGAGCCCGACATTAAATACGGTACAATGAATCAGTGCCCTACACTGAACAATGTAAAATTAAACACAGCCCGACATTAAAAACAGTAAAATGAAACAGTGCCCTACAAGCAACAAGGTAAAATTAAACAGAGCCCGACATTAAATACGGTAGAATGAAACAGTGCACTACACTGAACAAGGTAAAATTAAACACAGCCCGACATTAAATACGGTGCAATGAAACAGTGACCTACAGTGAACAATGTAAACATAAACACAGCCCGACATTAAATACAGTACAATGAAACAGTGACCTACAGTAAACATGGCAAAATTAAACAGAGCCCGACATTAAATACAGTACAATGAAACAGTGCCCTCCACTGAACAATGTAAATTTAAACACAGCCCGACATTAAACACGGTACAATGAATCAGTGCCCAACATTGAACAAGGTAAAATTAAACACAGCCCGACATTAAATACAGTACAATGAAACAATGCCCTACAGTGAACAATGTAAAGTTAAACACAGCCCGACATTAAATACGGTAAAATGAAACAGTGCCCTACACTGAACAAGGTAAAATTAAACACAGCCCGACATTAAATACAGTACAATGAAACAGTGCCCTACACTGAACAAGGTAAAATTAAACAGAGCCCGACATTAAATACGGTACAATGAAACAGTGCCCTACACTGAACAATGTAAAATTAAACATAGCCCGACATTAAATACGGTACAATGAAACAGTGCCCTACAGTGAACAATGTAAAATTAAACAGAGCATGACATTAAATACAGTACAATGAAACAGTGCCCTACAAGGAAAAAGGTAAAATTAAACAGAGCCCGACATTAAATACAGTACAATGAAACAGTGACCTACAGTGAACAATGTAAAATTAAACATAGCCCGACATTAAATACGGTACAATGAAACAGTGCCCTACAGTGAACAATGTAAAATTAAACAGAGCACGACATTAAATACAGTACAATGTAACAGTGCCCTCCACTGAGCAAGGTAAAATTAAACACAGCCCGACATTAAATACGGTACAATGAAACAGTGCCCTACAGTGAACAACGTACAATTAAACACAGCCCAACATTAAATACGGTACAATGAAACAGTGCCCTACAGTGAACAATGTACAATTAAACACAGCCCAACATTAAATACGGTACAGTGAAACAGTGCCCTACACTGAACAAGGTAAAATTAAACACAGCCCGACATTAAATACGTTACAATGAAACAGTGCCCTACACTGAACAATGTAAAATTAAACACAGCCCGACTTTAAATACGGTACAATGAAACAGTGCCCTACACTGAACAAGGTAAAATTAAACAGAGCCCGACATTAAATTCAGTACAATGAAACAGTGCCCTACAGTGAACAATGTACAATTAAACACAGCCCAACATTAAATACGGTACAGTGAAACAGTGCCCTACACTGAACAAGGTAAAATTAAACACAGCCCGACATTAAATACGTTACAATGAAACAGTGCCCTACACGGAACAATGTAAAATTAAACACAGCCCGACATTAAATACGGTACAATGAAACAGGGCCCTAATGTGAACAATGTAAAATAAAACAGAGCCCGACATTAAATACGGTACAATGAAACAGTGCCCTACAGTGAACAATTTAAAATTAAACAGAGCCCGACATTAAATACGGTACAATGAATCAGTGCCCTACACTGAACAATGTAAAATTAAACACAGCCCGACATTAAAAACAGTAAAATGAAACAGTGCCCTACAAGCAACAAGGTAAAATTAAACAGAGCCCGACATTAAATACGGTAGAATGAAACAGTGCACTACACTGAACAAGGTAAAATTAAACACAGCCCGACATTAAATACGGTGCAATGAAACAGTGACCTACAGTGAACAATGTAAACATAAACACAGCCCGACATCAAATACAGTACAATGAAACAGTGACCTACAGTAAACATGGCAAAATTAAACAGAGCCCGACATTAAATACAGTACAATGAAACAGTGCCCTCCACTGAACAATGTAAATTTAAACACAGCCCGACATTAAACACGGTACAATGAATCAGTGCCCAACATTGAACAAGGTAAAATTAAACACAGCCCGACATTAAATACAGTACAATGAAACAATGCCCTACAGTGAACAATGTAAAGTTAAACACAGCCCGACATTAAATACGGTAAAATGAAACGGTGCCCTACACTGAACAAGGTAAAATTAAACACAGCCCGACATTAAATACAGTACAATGAAACAGTGCCCTACACTGAACAAGGTAAAATTAAACAGAGCCCGACATTAAATACGGTACAATGAAACAGTGCCCTACACTGAACAATGTAAAATTAAACATAGCCCGACATTAAAAACGGTACAATGAAACAGTGCCCTACAGTGAACAATGTAAAATTAAACAGAGCATGACATTAAATACAGTACAATGAAACAGTGCCCTACAAGGAAAAAGGTAAAATTAAACAGAGCCCGACATTAAATACAGTACAATGAAACAGTGACCTACAGTGAACAATGTAAAATTAAACATAGCCCGACATTAAATACGGTACAATGAAACAGTGCCCTACAGTGAACAATGTACAATTAAACACAGCCCAACATTAAATACGGTACAGTGAAACAGTGCCCTACACTGAACAAGGTAAAATTAAACACAGCCCGACATTAAATACGTTACAATGAAACAGTGCCCTACACTGAACAATGTAAAATTAAACACAGCCCGACTTTAAATACGGTACAATGAAACAGTGCCCTACACTGAACAAGGTAAAATTAAACAGAGCCCGACATTAAATTCAGTACAATGAAACAGTGCCCTACAGTGAACAATGTACAATTAAACACAGCCCAACATTAAATACGGTACAGTGAAACAGTGCCCTACACTGAACAAGGTAAAATTAAACACAGCCCGACATTAAATACGTTACAATGAAACAGTGCCCTACACGGAACAATGTAAAATTAAACACAGCCCGACATTAAATACGGTACAATGAAACAGTGCCCTACACTGAACAAGGTAAAATTAAACAGAGCCCGACATTAAATACGGTACAATGAAACAGTGCCCTACACTGAACAAGGTAAAATTAAACAGAGCCCGACATTAAATACAGTACAATGAAACAGTGCCCTACAGTGAACAATGTACAATTAAACACAGCCCGACATTAAATACGGTAGAATGAAACAGTGCCCCACAGTGAACAATGTACAATTAAACACAGCCCTACATTAAATACGTTACAATGAAACAGTGCCCTACACTGAACAATGTAAAATTAAACACAGCCCGACATTAAATACGGTACAATGAAACAGTGCCCTACACGGAACAATGTAAAATTAAACACAGCCCGACATTAAATACGGTACAATGAAACAGTGCCCTACACTGAACAAGGTAAAATTAAACAGAGCCCGACATTAAATACGGTACAATGAAACAGTGCCCTACACTGAACAAGGTAAAATTAAACAGAGCCCGACATTAAATACAGTACAATGAAACAGTGCCCTACAGTGAACAATGTACAATTAAACACAGCCCGACATTAAATACGGTACAATGAAACAGTGCCCCACAGTGAACAATGTACAATTAAACACAGCCCTACATTAAATACGTTACAATGAAACAGTGCCCGACACTGAACAATGTAAAATTAAACACAGCCCGACATTAAATACGGTACAATGAAACAGTGCCCTACACTGAACAAGGTAAAATTAAACAGAGCCCGACATTAAATACGGTACAATGAAACAGTGCCCTACACTGAACAAGGTAAAATTAAACAGAGCCCGACATTAAATACAGTACAATGAAACAGTGCCCTACAGTGAACAATGTACAATTAAACACAGCCCGACATTAAATACGGTACAATGAAACAGTGCCCCACAGTGAACAATGTACAATTAAGCACAGCCCGACAGTAAATACGGTACAATGAAACAGTGCCCTACACTGAACAAGGTACAATTAAACACAGCCCGACAGTAAATACGGTACAATGAAACAGTGCCCTACACTGAACAAGGTAACATTAAACGGAGCCCGACATTAAATACGGTACAATGAAACAGTGCCCTAAACTGAACAAGGTAAAATTAAACAGAGCCCGACATTAAATACGGTACAATGAAACAGTGCCCTACAGTGAACAATGTAAAATTAAACACAGCCCGACATTAAATACGGTACAATGGAACAGTGCACTACACTGAACAATGTAAAATTAAACACAGCCCGACATTAAATACGGTGCAATGAAACAGTGACCTACAGTGAACAAGGTAAAATTAAACAGAGCCCGACATTAAATACAGTACAATGAAACAGTGACCTACAGTAAACAAGGCAAAATTAAACAGAGCCCGACATTAAATACAGTACAATGAAACAGTTACCTACAGTGAACAAGGTAAAATTAAACAGAGCCCGACACTAAATACGGTACAATGAAACAGTGCCCTACAAGCAACAAGGTAAAATTAAACAGAGCCCGACATTAAAGACAGTACAATGAAACAGTGCCCTACACTGAATAATGTAAAATTAAACAGAGCCCGACATTAAATACGGTACAATGAAACAGTGCCCTACACTGAACAAGGTAAAATTAAACAGAGTCCGACATTAAATACAGTACAATGAAACAGTGACCTACAGTAAACAAGGCAAAATTAAACAGAGCCCGACATTAAATACAGTACAATGAAACAGTACCCTACACTGAACAATGTAAACTTAAACGCAGCCCGACATTAAATACGGTACAATGAATCAGTGCCCTACACTGAACAATGTAAAATTAAACACAGCCCGGGATTAAATACAGGACAATGAAACAGTGACCTACAGTAAACAAGGCAAAATTAAACAGAGCCCGATATTAAAGACAGTACAATGAAACAGTGCCCTACACTGAATAATGTAAAATTAAACAGAGCCCGACATTAAATACGGGACAATGAAACAGTGCCCAACAGTGAACAAGGTAAAATTAAACAGAGCCCGACATTAAATACGGTACAATGAAACAATGCCCTGCAGTGAACAATGTAAAGTTAAACACAGCACGACATTAAATACAGTACAATGAAACAGTGCCCTACAGTGAACAATGTACAATTAAACACAGCCCGACATTAAATACGGTACAATGAAACAGTGCCCTACAGTGAACAATGTACATTTAAACACAACCCGACAGTAAATACGGTACAGTGAAACAGTGCCCTACACTGAACAAGGTAAAATTAAACAGAGACCGACATTAAATACGGTACAATGAAACAGGGCCCTACACTGAACAAGGTAAAATTAAACAGAGCCCGACATTAAATACAGTACAATGAAACAGTGCCCTACAGTGAACAATGTACAATTAAACACAGCCCGACATTAAATACGGTACAATGAATCAGTGCCCTACACTGAACAATGTAAAATTAAACACAGCCCGGCATTAACTACAGTACAATGAAACAGTGACCTACAGTAAACAAGGCAAAATTAAACAGAGCCCGACATTAAAGACTGTACAATGAAACAGGGCCCTACACTGAACAAGGTAAAATTAAACAGAGCCCGACATTAAATACGGTACAATGAAACAGTGCCCTACACTGAACAAGGTAAAATTAAACAGAGCCCGACATTAAATACGGGACAATGAAACATTGCCCGACAGTGAACAAGGTAAAATTAAACACAGCCCAACATTAAATACAGCACAATGAAACAATGCTCTACAGTGAACAATGTAAAGTTAAACACAGCCCGACATTAAATACGGTAAAATGAAACAGTGCCCTACACTGAACAAGGTAAAATTAAACACAGCCCGACATTAAATACAGTACAATGAAACAGTGCCCTAGACTGAACAAGGTAAAATTAAACAGAGCCCGACATTAAATACGGTACAATGAAACAGTGCCCTACACTGAACAATGTAAAATTAAACATAGCCCGACATTAAATACGGTACAATGAAACAGTGCCCTACAGTGAACAATGTAAAATTAAACACAGCCCAACATTAAATACGGTACAGTGAAACAGTGCCCTACACTGAACAAGGTAAAATTAAACACAGCCCGACATTAAATACGTTACAATGAAACAGTGCCCTACACTGAACAATGTAAAATTAAACACAGCCCGACATTAAATACGGTACAATGAAACAGTGCCCTACACTGAACAATGTAAAATTAAACACAGCCCGACATTAAATACGGTACAATGAAACAGTGCCCTACACTGTACAAGGTAAAATTAAACAGAGCCCGACATTAAATACAGTACAATGAAACATTGCCCTACAGTGAACAATTTACAATTAAACACAGCCCAACATTAAATACGGTACAGTGAAACAGTGCCCTACACTGAACAAGGTAAAATTAAACACAGCCCGACATTAAATACGTTACAATCAAACAGTGCCCTCCACGGAACAATGTAAAATTAAACACAGCCCGACATTAAATACGGTACAATGATACAGTGCCCTACAGGGAACAAGGTAAAATTAAACAGAGCCCGACATTAAATACGGTACAATGAAACAGTGCCCTACACTGAACAAGGTAAAATTAAACAGAGCCCGACATAAAATACAGTACAATGAAACAGTGCCCTACAGTGAACAATGTACAATTAAACACAGCCCGACATTAAATACAGTACAATAAAACAGTGCCCTACACTGAACAATGTAAACTTAAACACAGCCCGACATTAAATACGGTACAATGAATCAGTGCCCTACACTGAACAATGCAAAATTAAACACAGCCCGGCATTAAATACAGTCCAATGAAACAGTGACCTACAGTAAACAAGGCAAAATTAAACAGAGCCCGACATTAAAGACAGTACAATGAAACAGTGCCCTACACTAAACAAGGTAAAATTAAACAGAGCCCGACATTAAATACGGGACAACGAAACAGTGCCCGACAGTGAACAAGGTAAAATTAGACAGAGCCCAACATTAAATACGGTACAATGAAACAGTGCCCTACAGTGAACAATGTAAAATTAAACAGAGCACGACATTAAATACAGTACAATGAAACAGTGCCCTACAGTGAACAATGTACAATTAAACACAGCCCGACATTAAATACGGTACAATGAATCAGTGGCCTACACTGAACAATGTAAAATTAAACACAGCCCGGCATTAACTACAGTACAATGAAACAGTGACCTACAGTAAACAAGGCAAAATTAAACAGAGCCCGACATTAAAGACTGTACAATGAAACAGGGCCCTACACTGAACAAGGTAAAATTAAACAGAGCCCGACATTAAATACGGTACAATGAAACAGTGCCCTACACTGAACAAGGTAAAATTAAACAGAGCCCGACATTAAATACGGGACAATGAAACATTGCCCGACAGTGAACAAGGTAAAATTAAACACAGCCCAACATTAAATACAGCACAATGAAACAATGCTCTACAGTGAACAATGTAAAGTTAAACACAGCCCGACATTAAATACGGTAAAATGAAACAGTGCCCTACACTGAACAAGGTAAAATTAAACACAGCCCGACATTAAATACAGTACAATGAAACAGTGCCCTAGACTGAACAAGGTAAAATTAAACAGAGCCCGACATTAAATACGGTACAATGAAACAGTGCCCTACACTGAACAATGTAAAATTAAACATAGCCCGACATTAAATACGGTACAATGAAACAGTGCCCTACAGTGAACAATGTAAAATTAAACACAGCCCAACATTAAATACGGTACAGTGAAACAGTGCCCTACACTGAACAAGGTAAAATTAAACACAGCCCGACATTAAATACGTTACAATGAAACAGTGCCCTACACTGAACAATGTAAAATTAAACACAGCCCGACATTAAATACGGTACAATGAAACAGTGCCCTACACTGAACAAGGTAAAATTAAACAGAGCCCGACATTAAATACGGGACAATGAAACATTGCCCGACAGTGAACAAGGTAAAATTAAACACAGCCCAACATTAAATACAGCACAATGAAACAATGCTCTACAGTGAACAATGTAAAGTTAAACACAGCCCGACATTAAATACGGTAAAATGAAACAGTGCCCTACACTGAACAAGGTAAAATTAAACACAGCCCGACATTAAATACAGTACAATGAAACAGTGCCCTAGACTGAACAAGGTAAAATTAAACAGAGCCCGACATTAAATACGGTACAATGAAACAGTGCCCTACACTGAACAATGTAAAATTAAACATAGCCCGACATTAAATACGGTACAATGAAACAGTGCCCTACAGTGAACAATGTAAAATTAAACACAGCCCAACATTAAATACGGTACAGTGAAACAGTGCCCTACACTGAACAAGGTAAAATTAAACACAGCCCGACATTAAATACGTTACAATGAAACAGTGCCCTACACTGAACAATGTAAAATTAAACACAGCCCGACATTAAATACGGTACAATGAAACAGTGCCCTACACTGAACAATGTAAAATTAAACACAGCCCGACATTAAATACGGTACAATGAAACAGTGCCCTACACTGTACAAGGTAAAATTAAACAGAGCCCGACATTAAATACAGTACAATGAAACATTGCCCTACAGTGAACAATTTACAATTAAACACAGCCCAACATTAAATACGGTACAGTGAAACAGTGCCCTACACTGAACAAGGTAAAATTAAACACAGCCCGACATTAAATACGTTACAATCAAACAGTGCCCTCCACGGAACAATGTAAAATTAAACACAGCCCGACATTAAATACGGTACAATGATACAGTGCCCTACACTGAACAAGGTAAAATTAAACAGAGCCCGACATTAAATACGGTACAATGAAACAGTGCCCTACACTGAACAAGGTAAAATTAAACAGAGCCCGACATAAAATACAGTACAATGAAACAGTGCCCTACAGTGAACAATGTACAATTAAACACAGCCCGACATTAAATACAGTACAATAAAACAGTGCCCTACACTGAACAATGTAAACTTAAACACAGCCCGACATTAAATACGGTACAATGAATCAGTGCCCTACACTGAACAATGCAAAATTAAACACAGCCCGGCATTAAATACAGTCCAATGAAACAGTGACCTACAGTAAACAAGGCAAAATTAAACAGAGCCCGACATTAAAGACAGTACAATGAAACAGTGCCCTACACTAAACAAGGTAAAATTAAACAGAGCCCGACATTAAATACGGGACAACGAAACAGTGCCCGACAGTGAACAAGGTAAAATTAGACAGAGCCCAACATTAAATACGGTACAATGAAACAGTGCCCTACAGTGAACAATGTAAAATTAAACAGAGCACGACATTAAATACAGTACAATGAAACAGTGCCCTACAGTGAACAATGTCCAATTAAACACAGCCCGACATTAAATACGGTACAATGAAACAGTGCCCTACACTGAACAAGGTAAAATTAAACACAGCCCGACATTAAATACGGTACAATGAATCAGTGCCCTACACTGAACAATGTAAAATTAAACAGAGCCCGACATTAAAGACTGTACAATGAAACAGTGCCCTACACTGAATAATGTAAAATTAAACAGAGCCCGACATTAAATACGGGACAATGAAAGAGTGCCCTACAGTGAACAAGGTAAAATTAAACAGAGCACGACATTAAATACAGTACAATGTAACAGTGCCCTCCACTGAGCAAGGTAAAATTAAACAGAGCACGACATTAAATACGGTACACTGAAACAGTGCCCTACACTGAGCAATGTAAAATTAAACATAGCCCGACATTAAATACGGTACAATGAAACAGTGCCCTACAGTGAACAATGTAAAATTAAACAGAGAACGACATTAAATACAGTACAATGAAACAGTCCCCTACAGTGAACAATGTACAATTAAACACAGCCCGACATTAAATACGGTACAATGAAACAGTGCCCTACAGTGAACAATGTAAAATTAAACATAGCCCGACATTAAATACGGTACAATGAAACAGTGCCCTACAGTGAACAATGTAAAATTAAACAGAGCACGACATTAAATACAGTACAATGTAACAGTGTCCTCCACTGAGCAAGGTAAAATTAAACACAGCCCGACATTAAATACGGTACAATGAAACAGTGCCCGACAGTGAACAATGTACAATTAAACACAGCCCAACATTAAATACGGTACATTGAAACAGTGCCCTACAGTGAACAATGTGAAATTAAACACAGCCCGACATTAAATACGGTACAATGAATCAGTGCCCTACCAGCAACAATGTAAAATTAAACAGAGCTAGACATTAAATACGGTACAATGAAACAGTGCCCTACAGTGAACAACGTAAAATTAAACGGAGCCCGACATTAAAGACAGTACAATGAAACAGTGCCCTACACTGAATAATGTAAAATTAAACAGAGCCCGACATTAAATACGGTGCAATGAAACAGTGACCTACAGTGAATAATGTAAACTTAAACACAGCCCGACATTAAATACGGTAAAATGAAACAGTGCCCTACACTGAACAAGGTAATATTAAACAGAGCCCGACATTAAATACGGTACAATGAAACAGTGCCCTACACTGAACAAGGTAAAATTAAACAGAGTCCGACATTAAATACAGTACAATGAAACAGTGACCTACAGTAAACAAGGCAAAATTAAACAGAGCCCGACATTAAATACAGTACAATGAAACAGTACCCTACACTGAACAATGTAAACTTAAACGCAGCCCGACATTAAATACGGTACAATGAATCAGTGCCCTACACTGAACAATGTAAAATTAAACACAGCCCGGGATTAAATACAGGACAATGAAACAGTGACCTACAGTAAACAAGGCAAAATTAAACAGAGCCCGATATTAAAGACAGTACAATGAAACAGTGCCCTACACTGAATAATGTAAAATTAAACAGAGCCCGACATTAAATACGGGACAATGAAACAGTGCCCAACAGTGAACAAGGTAAAATTAAACAGAGCCCGACATTAAATACGGTACAATGAAACAATGCCCTGCAGTGAACAATGTAAAGTTAAACACAGCACGACATTAAATACAGTACAATGAAACAGTGCCCTACAGTGAACAATGTACAATTAAACACAGCCCGACATTAAATACGGTACAATGAAACAGTGCCCTACAGTGAACAATGTACATTTAAACACAACCCGACAGTAAATACGGTACAGTGAAACAGTGCCCTACACTGAACAAGGTAAAATTAAACAGAGCCCGACATTAAATACGGTACAATGAAACAGGGCCCTACACTGAACAAGGTAAAATTAAACAGAGCCCGACATTAAATACAGTACAATGAAACAGTGCCCTACAGTGAACAATGTACAATTAAACACAGCCCGACATTAAATACGGTACAATGAATCAGTGCCCTACACTGAACAATGTAAAATTAAACACAGCCCGGCATTAACTACAGTACAATGAAACAGTGACCTACAGTAAACAAGGCAAAATTAAACAGAGCCCGACATTAAAGACTGTACAATGAAACAGGGCCCTACACTGAACAAGGTAAAATTAAACAGAGCCCGACATTAAATACGGTACAATGAAACAGTGCCCTACACTGAACAAGGTAAAATTAAACAGAGCCCGACATTAAATACGGGACAATGAAACATTGCCCGACAGTGAACAAGGTAAAATTAAACACAGCCCAACATTAAATACAGCACAATGAAACAATGCTCTACAGTGAACAATGTAAAGTTAAACACAGCCCGACATTAAATACAGTACAATGAAACAGTGCCCTAGACTGAACAAGGTAAAATTAAACAGAGCCCGACATTAAATACGGTACAATGAAACAGTGCCCTACACTGAACAATGTAAAATTAAACATAGCCCGACATTAAATACGGTACAATGAAACAGTGCCCTACAGTGAACAATGTAAAATTAAACACAGCCCAACATTAAATACGGTACAGTGAAACAGTGCCCTACACTGAACAAGGTAAAATTAAACACAGCCCGACATTAAATACGTTACAATCAAACAGTGCCCTCCACGGAACAATGTAAAATTAAACACAGCCCGACATTAAATACGGTACAATAAAACAGTGCCCTACACTGAACAATGTAAACTTAAACACAGCCCGACATTAAATACGGTACAATGAATCAGTGCCCTACACTGAACAATGCAAAATTAAACACAGCCCGGCATTAAATACAGTCCAATGAAACAGTGACCTACAGTAAACAAGGCAAAATTAAACAGAGCCCGACATTAAAGACAGTACAATGAAACAGTGCCCTACACTAAACAAGGTAAAATTAAACAGAGCCCGACATTAAATACGGGACAACGAAACAGTGCCCGACAGTGAACAAGGTAAAATTAGACAGAGCCCAACATTAAATACGGTACAATGAAACAGTGCCCTACAGTGAACAATGTAAAATTAAACAGAGCACGACATTAAATACAGTACAATGAAACAGTGCCCTACAGTGAACAATGTCCAATTAAACACAGCCCGACATTAAATACGGTACAATGAAACAGTGCCCTACACTGAACAAGGTAAAATTAAACACAGCCCGACATTAAATACGGTACAATGAATCAGTGCCCTACACTGAACAATGTAAAATTAAACAGAGCCCGACATTAAAGACTGTACAATGAAACAGTGCCCTACACTGAATAATGTAAAATTAAACAGAGCCCGACATTAAATACGGGACAATGAAAGAGTGCCCTACAGTGAACAAGGTAAAATTAAACAGAGCACGACATTAAATACAGTACAATGTAACAGTGCCCTCCACTGAGCAAGGTAAAATTAAACAGAGCACGACATTAAATACGGTACACTGAAACAGTGCCCTACACTGAGCAATGTAAAATTAAACATAGCCCGACATTAAATACGGTACAATGAAACAGTGCCCTACAGTGAACAATGTAAAATTAAACAGAGAACGACATTAAATACAGTACAATGAAACAGTCCCCTACAGTGAACAATGTACAATTAAACACAGCCCGACATTAAATACGGTACAATGAAACAGTGCCCTACAGTGAACAATGTAAAATTAAACATAGCCCGACATTAAATACGGTACAATGAAACAGTGCCCTACAGTGAACAATGTAAAATTAAACAGAGCACGACATTAAATACAGTACAATGTAACAGTGTCCTCCACTGAGCAAGGTAAAATTAAACACAGCCCGACATTAAATACGGTACAATGAAACAGTGCCCGACAGTGAACAATGTACAATTAAACACAGCCCAACATTAAATACGGTACATTGAAACAGTGCCCTACAGTGAACAATGTGAAATTAAACACAGCCCGACATTAAATACGGTACAATGAATCAGTGCCCTACCAGCAACAATGTAAAATTAAACAGAGCTAGACATTAAATACGGTACAATGAAACAGTGCCCTACAGTGAACAACGTAAAATTAAACAGAGCCCGACATTAAATACAGTACAATGAAACAGGGCCCTAATGTGAACAATGTAAAATAAAACAGAGCCCGACATTAAATACGGTACAATGAAACAGTGCCCTACAGTGAACAATGTAAAATTAAACAGAGCCCGACATTAAATACGGTACAATGAATCAGTGCCCTACACTGAACAATGTAAAATTAAACACAGCCCGACATTAAATACAGTAAAATGAAACAGTGCCCTACAAGCAACAAGGTAAAATTAAACAGAGCTAGACATTAAATACGGTACAATGAAACAGTGCCCTACAGTGAACAACGTAAAATTAAACAGAGCCCGACATTAAATACAGTACAATGAAACAGGGCCCTAATGTGAACAATGTAAAATAAAACAGAGCCCGACATTAAATACGGTACAATGAAACAGTGCCCTACAGTGAACAATGTAAAATTAAACAGAGCCCGACATTAAATACGGTACAATGAATCAGTGCCCTACACTGAACAATGTAAAATTAAACACAGCCCGACATCAAATACAGTAAAATGAAACAGTGCCCTACAAGCAACAAGGTAAAATTAAACAGAGCCCGACATTAAATACGGTAGAATGAAACAGTGCACTACACTGAACAATGTAAAATTAAACACAGCCCGACATTAAATACGGTGCAATGAAACAGTGACCTACAGTGAACAATGTAAACATAAACACAGCCCGACAATAAATACGGTAAAATGAAACAGTGCCCTACACTGAACAAGGTAAAATTAAACAGAGCCCGACATTAAATACAGTACAATGAAACAGTGACCTACAGTAAACAAGGCAAAATTAAACAGAGCCCGACATTAAATACAGTACAATGAAACAGTGCCCTCCACTGAACAATGTAAATTTAAACACAGCCCGACATTAAACACGGTACAATGAATCAGTGCCCAACATTGAACAAGGTAAAATTAAACACAGCCCGACATTAAATACAGTACAATGAAACAGTGACCTACAGTGAACAATGTAAAATTAAACATAGCCCGACATTAAATACGGTACAATGAAACAGTGCCCTACAGTGAACAATGTAAAATTAAACAGAGCACGACATTAAATACAGTACAATGTAACAGTGCCCTCCACTGAGCAAGGTAAAATTAAACACAGCCCGACATTAAATACGGTACAATGAAACAGTGCCCTACAGTGAACAATGTACAATTAAACACAGCCCAACATTAAATACGGTACAATGAAACAGTGCCCTAGAGTGAACAATGTACAATTAAACACAGCCCGACATTAAATACGGTACAATGAAACAGTGCCCTACAGTGAACAATGTCCAATTAAACACAGCCCGACATTAAATACGGTACAATGAAACAGTGCCCTACACTGAACAAGGTAAAATTAAACACAGCCCGACATTAAATACGGTACAATGAATCAGTGCCCTACACTGAACAATGTAAAATTAAACAGAGCCCGACATTAAAGACTGTACAATGAAACAGTGCCCTACACTGAATAATGTAAAATTAAACAGAGCCCGACATTAAATACGGGACAATGAAAGAGTGCCCTACAGTGAACAAGGTAAAATTAAACAGAGCACGACATTAAATACAGTACAATGTAACAGTGCCCTCCACTGAGCAAGGTAAAATTAAACAGAGCACGACATTAAATACGGTACACTGAAACAGTGCCCTACACTGAGCAATGTAAAATTAAACATAGCCCGACATTAAATACGGTACAATGAAACAGTGCCCTACAGTGAACAATGTAAAATTAAACAGAGAACGACATTAAATACAGTACAATGAAACAGTCCCCTACAGTGAACAATGTACAATTAAACACAGCCCGACATTAAATACGGTACAATGAAACAGTGCCCTACAGTGAACAATGTAAAATTAAACATAGCCCGACATTAAATACGGTACAATGAAACAGTGCCCTACAGTGAACAATGTAAAATTAAACAGAGCACGACATTAAATACAGTACAATGTAACAGTGTCCTCCACTGAGCAAGGTAAAATTAAACACAGCCCGACATTAAATACGGTACAATGAAACAGTGCCCGACAGTGAACAATGTACAATTAAACACAGCCCAACATTAAATACGGTACATTGAAACAGTGCCCTACAGTGAACAATGTGAAATTAAACACAGCCCGACATTAAATACGGTACAATGAATCAGTGCCCTACCAGCAACAATGTAAAATTAAACAGAGCTAGACATTAAATACGGTACAATGAAACAGTGCCCTACAGTGAACAACGTAAAATTAAACAGAGCCCGACATTAAATACAGTACAATGAAACAGGGCCCTAATGTGAACAATGTAAAATAAAACAGAGCCCGACATTAAATACGGTACAATGAAACAGTGCCCTACAGTGAACAATGTAAAATTAAACAGAGCCCGACATTAAATACGGTACAATGAATCAGTGCCCTACACTGAACAATGTAAAATTAAACACAGCCCGACATTAAATACAGTAAAATGAAACAGTGCCCTACAAGCAACAAGGTAAAATTAAACAGAGCTAGACATTAAATACGGTACAATGAAACAGTGCCCTACAGTGAACAACGTAAAATTAAACAGAGCCCGACATTAAATACAGTACAATGAAACAGGGCCCTCATGTGAACAATGTAAAATAAAACAGAGCCCGACATTAAATACGGTACAATGAAACAGTGCCCTACAGTGAACAATGTAAAATTAAACAGAGCCCGACATTAAATACGGTACAATGAATCAGTGCCCTACACTGAACAATGTAAAATTAAACACAGCCCGACATTAAATACAGTAAAATGAAACAGTGCCCTACAAGCAACAAGGTAAAATTAAACAGAGCCCGACATTAAATACGGTAGAATGAAAGAGTGCACTACACTGAACAATGTAAAATTAAACACAGCCCGACATTAAATACGGTGCAATGAAACAGTGACCTACAGTGAACAATGTAAACATAAACACAGCCCGACAATAAATACGGTAAAATGAAACAGTGCCCTACACTGAACAAGGTAAAATTAAACAGAGCCCGACATTAAATACAGTACAATGAAACAGTGACCTACAGTAAACAAGGCAAAATTAAACAGAGCCCGACATTAAATACAGTACAATGAAACAGTGCCCTCCACTGAACAATGTAAATTTAAACACAGCCCGACATTAAACACGGTACAATGAATCAGTGCCCTACAGTGAACAATGTAAAATTAAACAGAGCACGACATTAAATACAGTACAATGTAACAGTGCCCTCCACTGAGCAAGGTAAAATTAAACACAGCCCGACATTAAATACGGTACAATGAAACAGTGCCCTACAGTGAACAATGTACAATTAAACACAGCCCAACATTAAATACGGTACAATGAAACAGTGCCCTAGAGTGAACAATGTACAATTAAACACAGCCCGACATTAAATACGGTACAATGAAACAGTGCCCTACACTGAACAAGGTGAAATTAAACAGAGCCCGACATTAAATACGGTACAATG